>NW_028320438.1:0-152887 GCF_062004578.1 Staurois parvus
TCAGCCTCTCCTCGTGACGGTGTCAGTCTGGTGTAAGCCTCTCCTCGTGACGGTGTCAGTCTGGTGTCAGCCTCGCTAGTGACGGTTTCAGTCTGGTGTCAGCCTCTCCTCGTGACAGTGTCGGTCTGGTGTCAGCCTTGCTAGTGACGGGGTCGGTCTGGTGTCAGCCTCGCTAGTGACGGGGTCGGTCTGGTGTCAGCCTCGCTAGTGACGGGGTCGGTCTGGTGTCAGCCTCGCCTCGTGACGGTGTCGGTCTGGTGTCAGCCTCGCCTCGTGACGGTGTCGGTCTGGTGTCAGCCTCGCCTCGTGATGGTGTCGGTCTGGTGTCAGCCTCGCCTCGTGACGGTGTCGGTCTGGTGTCAGCCTCGCCTCGTGACTGTGTCGGTCTGGTGTCATCCTCGCTAGTGACGGTGTCGGTCTGGTGTCATCCTCGCCTCGTGACGGGGTCGGTCTGGTGTCAGCCTCGCTAGTGACGGGGTCGGTCTGGTGTCATCCTCGCCTCGTGACGGGGTCGGTCTGGTGTCAGCCTCGCTAGTGACGGGGTCGGTCTGGTGTCAGCCTCTCCTCGTGACGGTGTCGGTCTGGTGTCAGCCTCGCTAGTGACGGTGTCAGTCTGGTGTCAGCCTCGCTAGTGACCGTTTCAGTCTGGTGTCAGCCTCTCCTCGTGACGGTGTCAGTCTGGTGTCTGCCTCGCTAGTGACGGGGTCGGTCTGGTGTCAGCCTCGCTAGTGACGGTTTCGGTCTGGTGTCAGCCTCTCCTCGTGACGGTGTCGGTCTGGTGTCAGCCTCGCTAGTGACGGTGTCAGTCTGGTGTCATCCTCGCCTCGTGATGGGGTCGGTCTGGTGTCAGCCTCGCTAGTGACGGTTTCAGTCTGGTGTCAGCCTCTCCTCGTGACGGTGTCAGTCTGGTGTCTGCCTCGCTAGTGACGGGTTCGGTCTGGTGTCAGCCTCGCCTCGTGACGGTGTCGGTCTGGTGTCAGCCTCTCCTCGTGACGGGGTCGGTCTGGTGTCAGCCTCTCCTCGTGACGGGGTCGGTCTGGTGTCAGCCTCGCCTCGTGACGGTGTCGGTCTGGTGTCAGCCTCGCTAGTGACGGTGTCGGTCTGGTGTCAGCCTCTCCTCGTGATGGTGTCAATCTGGTGTCTGCCTCGCTAGTGACGGTTTCAGTCTGGTGTCAGGATCTCCTCGTGACGGTGTCAGTCTGGTGTCAGCCTCTCCTCGTGACGGTGTCAGTCTGGTGTCAGCCTCGCTAGTGACGGTATCAGTCTGGTGTCATCCTCGCTAGTGACGGTGTCGGTCTGGTGTCATCCTCGCCTCGTGACGGGGTCGGTCTGGTGTCAGCCTCGCTAGTGACGGAGTCGGTCTGGTGTCAGCCTCTCCTCGTGACGGTGTCGGTCTGGTGTCAGCCTCTCCTCGTGACGGTGTCGGTCTGGTGTCAGCCTCTCCTCGTGACGGGGTCGGTCTGGTGTCAGCCTCGCTAGTGACGGTTTCAGTCTGGTGTCAGCCTCTCCTCGTGACGGTGTCAGTCTGGTGTCTGCCTCGCTAGTGACGGTTTCAGTCTGATGTCAGCCTCTCCTCGTGACGGTGTCAGTCTGGTGTCAGCCTCTCCTCGTGACGGTGTCAGTCTGGTGTCAGCCTCGCTAGTGACGGGGTCGGTCTGGTGTCAGCCTCTCCTCGTGACGGTGTCGGTCTGGTGTCAGCCTCTCCTCGTGACGGTGTCAGTCTGGTGTCAGCCTCGCTAGTGACGGTATCAGTCTGGTGTCAGCCTCTCCTCGTGACGGTGTCGGTCTGGTGTCAGCCTCGCTAGTGACGGGGTCGGTCTGGTGTCAGCCTCGCTAGTGACGGGGTCTGTCTGGTGTCAGCCTCGCCTCGTGACGGTGTCGGTCTGGTGTCATCCTCGCCTCGTGACGGGGTCGGTCTTGTGTCAGCCTCTCCTTGTGACGGTGTCGGTCTGGTGTCAGCCTCGCTAGTGACGGTGTCAGTCTGGTGTCAGCCTCGCTAGTGACGGTTTCAGTCTGGTGTCAGCCTCTCCTCGTGACGGTGTCAGTCTGGTGTCAGCCTCGCTAGTGACGGTTTCAGTCTGGTGTCAGCCTCTCCTCGTGACGGTGTCGGTCTGGTGTCAGCCTCGCCTCGTGACGGTGTCGGTCTGGTGTCATCCTCGCTAGTGACGGTGTCGGTCTGGTGTCATCCTCGCCTCGTGACGGGGTCGGTCTGGTGTCAGCCTCGCTAGTGACGGTTTCAGTCTGGTGTCAGCCTCTCCTCGTGACGGTGTCGGTCTGGTGTCAGCCTCGCCTCGTGACGGTGTCGGTCTGGTGTCATCCTCACTAGTGACGGTGTCGGTCTGGTGTCATCCTCGCCTCGTGACGGGGTCGGTCTGGTGTCAGCCTCGCTAGTGACGGGGTCGGTCTGGTGTCAGCCTCTCCTCGTGACGGTGTCGGTCTGGTGTCAGCCTCTCCTCGTGACGGGGTCCGTCTGGTGTCAGCCTCGCCTCGTGACGGGGTCGGTCTGGTGTCAGCATCGCCTCGTGACGGTGTCGGTCTGGTGTCAGCCTCGCTAGTGACGGGGTCGGTCTGGTGTCAGCCTCGCTAGTGACGGTTTCAGTCTGGTGTCAGCCTCTCCTCGTGACGGTGTCAGTCTGGTGTCTGCCTCGCTAGTGACGGTTTCAGTCTGGTGTCAGCCTCTCCTCGTGACGGTGTCAGTCTGGTGTCAGCCTCTCCTCGTGACGGTGTCAGTCTGGTGTCAGCCTCGCTAGTGACGGGGTCGGTCTGGTGTCAGCCTCGCCTCGTGACGGTGTCGGTCTGGTGTCATCCTCGCCTCGTGACGGGGTCGGTCTGGTGTCAGCCTCTCCTCGTGACGGTGTCGGTCTGGTGTCAGCCTCGCTAGTGACGGGGTCGGTCTGGTGTCAGCCTCGCTAGTGACGGGGTCGGTCTGGTGTCAGCCTCTCCTCATGACGGTGTCGGTCTGGTGTCAGCCTCTCCTCGTGACGGTGTCGGTTTGGTGTCAGCCTCTCCTCGTGACGGGGTCGGTCTGGTGTCAGCCTCTCCTCGTGACGGGGTCGGTCTGGTGTCAGCCTCGCTAGTGACGGTTTCAGTCTGGTGTCAGCCTCTCCTCGTGACGGTGTCAGTCTGGTGTCTGCCTCGCTAGTGACGGTTTCAGTCTGGTGTCAGCCTCTCCTCGTGACGGTGTCAGTCTGGTGTCAGCCTCTCCTCGTGACGGTGTCAGTCTGGTGTCAGCCTCGCTAGTGACGGGGTCGGTCTGGTGTCAGCCTCTCCTCGTGACGGTGTCAGTCTGGTGTCTGCCTCGCTAGTGACGGTTTCAGTCTGGTGTCAGCCTCTCCTCGTGACGGTGTCAGTCTGGTGTCAGCCTCTCCTCGTGACGGTGTCAGTCTGGTGTCAGCCTCGCTAGTGACGGTATCAGTCTGGTGTCAGCCTCTCCTCGTGACGGTGTCGGTCTGGTGTCAGCCTCGCTAGTGACGGGGTCGGTCTGGTGTCAGCCTCGCTAGTGACGGGTCGGTCTGGTGTCAGCCTCGCCTCGTGACGGTGTCGGTCTGGTGTCAGCCTCGCCTCGTGACGGTGTCGGTCTGGTGTCAGCCTCGCCTCGTGGCGGTGTCGGTCTGGTGTCATCCTCGCTAGTGACGGTGTCGGTCTGGTGTCATCCTCGCCTCGTGACGGGGTCGGTCTGGTGTCAGCCTCTCCTCGTGACGGTGTCGGTCTGGTGTCAGCCTCGCCTCGTGACGGTGTCGGTCTGGTGTCAGCCTCGCCTCGTGACGGTGTCGGTCTGGTGTCATCCTCGCTAGTGACGGTGTCGGTCTGGTGTCATCCTCGCCTCGTGACGGGGTCGGTCTGGTGTCAGCCTCTCCTTGTGACGGTGTCGGTCTGGTGTCAGCCTCTCCTCGTGACGGTGTCGGTCTGGTGTCAGCCTCTCCTCGTGACGGGGTCGGTCTGGTGTCAGCCTCTCCTCGTGACGGGGTCGGTCTGGTGTCAGCCTCGCTAGTGACGGTTTCAGTCTGGTGTCAGCCTCTCCTCGTGACGGTGTCAGTCTGGTGTCTGCCTCGCTAGTGACGGGGTCGGTCTGGTGTCAGCCTCTCCTCGTGACGGTGTCGGTCTGGTGTCAGCCTCTCCTCGTGACGGTGTCGGTCTGGTGTCAGCCTCTCCTCATGACGGGGTCGGTCTGGTGTCAGCCTCGCCTCGTGACGGGGTCGGTCTGGTGTCAGCCTCGCTAGTGACGGTGTCGGATTGGTGTCAGCCTCGCCTCGTGACGGTGTCGGTCTGGTGTCAGCCTCGCCTCGTGACGGTGTCGGTCTGGTGTCAGCCTCGCTAGTGACGGGGTCGGTCTGGTGTCAGCCTCGCCTCGTGACGGTGTCGGTCTGGTGTCAGCCTCGCCTCGTGACGGTGTCGGTCTGGTGTCATCCTCGCTAGTGACGGTGTCGGTCTGGTGTCATCCTCGCCTCGTGACGGGGTCGGTCTGGTGTCAGCCTCGCTAGTGACGGAGTCGGTCTGGTGTCAGCCTCTCCTCGTGACGGTGTCGGTCTGGTGTCAGCCTCTCCTCGTGACGGTGTCGGTCTGGTGTCAGCCTCTCCTCGTGACAGGGTCCGTCTGGTGTCAGCCTCGCTAGTGACGGTTTCGGTCTGGTGTCAGCCTCTCCTCGTGACGGTGTCAGTCTGGTGTCAGCCTCGCTAGTGACGGTGTCAGTCTGGTGTCAGCCTCGCTAGTGACGGTGTCAGTCTGGTGTCAGCCTCTCCTCGTGACGGTGTCCGTCTGGTGTCAGCCTCTCCTCGTGACGGTGTCAGTCTGGTGTCAGCCTCGCTAGTGACGGGGTCGGTCTGGTGTCAGCCTTTCCTCGTGACGGGGTCGGTCTGGTGTCAGCCTCTCCTCGTGACGGTGTCGGACTGGTGTCAGCCTCGCTAGTGACGGTTTCAGTCTGGTGTCAGCCTCTCCTCGTGACTGTGTCAGTCTGGTGTCAGCCTCGCTAGTGACGGTTTCAGTCTGGTGTCAGCCTCTCCTCGTGACGGTGTCAGTCTGGTGTCAGCCTCGCTAGTGACGGGGTCGGTCTGGTGTCAGCCTTTCCTCGTGACAGGGTCGGTCTGGTGTCAGCCTCTCCTCGTGACGGTGTCGGACTGGTGTCAGCCTCGCTAGTGACGGTTTCAGTCTGGTGTCAGCCTCTCCTCGTGACGGTGTCGGTCTGGTGTCAGCCTCTCCTCGTGACGGTGTCAGTCTGGTGTCAGCCTCGCTAGTGACGGTTTCAGTCTGGTGTCAGCCTCTCCTCGTGACGGTGTCAGTCTGGTGTCAGCCTCTCCTCGTGACGGTGTCAGTCTGGTGTCAGCCTCGCTAGTGACGGTTTCAGTCTGGTGTCACCCTCTCCTCGTGACGGTGTCAGTCTGGTGTCAGCCTCTCCTCGTGACGGGGTCGGTCTGGTGTCAGCCTCTCCTCGTGACGGGGTCCGTCTGGTGTCAGCCTCGCTAGTGACGGGGTCGGTCTGGTGTCAGCCTCTCCTCGTGACGGGGTCGGTCTGGTGTCAGCCTCTCCTCGTGACGGTGTCGGTCTGGTGTCAGCCTCTCCTCGTGACGGGGTCCGTCTGGTGTCAGCCTCTCCTCGTGACGGGGTCGGTCTGGTGTCAGCCTCTCCTCGTGACGGTGTCAGTCTGGTGTCAGCCTCGCTAGTGACTGTTTCAGTCTGGTGTCAGCCTCTCCTCGTGACGGTGTCCGTCTGGTGTCAGCCTCGCTAGTGACGGGGTCGGTCTGGTGTCAGCCTCGCTAGTGACGGGGTCGGTCTGGTGTCAGCCTCGCCTCGTGACGGTGTCAGTCTGGTGTCAGCCTCGCTAGTGACGGGGTCGGTCTGGTGTCAGCCTTTCCTCGTGACAGGGTCGGTCTGGTGTCAGCCTCTCCTCGTGACGGTGTCGGACTGGTGTCAGCCTCGCTAGTGACGGTTTCAGTCTAGTGTCAGCCTCTCCTCGTGACGGTGTCGGTCTGGTGTCAGCCTCTCCTCGTGACGGTGTCAGTCTGGTGTCAGCCTCGCTAGTGACGGTTTCAGTCTGGTGTCAGCCTCTCCTCGTGACGGTGTCAGTCTGGTGTCAGCCTCTCCTCGTGACGGTGTCAGTCTGGTGTCAGCCTCGCTAGTGACGGTTTCAGTCTGGTGTCACCCTCTCCTCGTGACGGTGTCAGTCTGGTGTCAGCCTCTCCTCGTGACGGGGTCGGTCTGGTGTCAGCCTCTCCTCGTGACGGTGTCGGTCTGGTGTCAGCCTCTCCTCGTGACGGGGTCCGTCTGGTGTCAGCCTCGCTAGTGACGGGGTCGGTCTGGTGTCAGCCTCTCCTCGTGACGGGGTCGGTCTGGTGTCAGCCTCTCCTCGTGACGGTGTCGGTCTGGTGTCAGCCTCTCCTCGTGACGGGGTCCGTCTGGTGTCAGCCTCTCCTCGTGACGGGGTCGGTCTGGTGTCAGCCTCTCCTCGTGACGGTGTCAGTCTGGTGTCAGCCTCGCTAGTGACTGTTTCAGTCTGGTGTCAGCCTCTCCTCGTGACGGTGTCCGTCTGGTGTCAGCCTCGCTAGTGACGGGGTCGGTCTGGTGTCAGCCTCGCTAGTGACGGGGTCGGTCTGGTGTCAGCCTCGCCTCGTGACGGTGTCGGTCTGGTGTCAGCCTCGCCTCGTGACGGTGTCGATCTGGTGTCATCCTCGCTAGTGACGGTGTCGGTCTGGTGTCATCCTCGCCTCGTGACGGGTCGGTCTGGTGTCAGCCTCGCTAGTGACGGAGTCGGTCTGGTGTCAGCCTCTCCTCGTGACGGTGTCGGTCTGGTGTCAGCCTCGCTAGTGACGGTTTCGGTCTGGTGTCAGCCTCTCCTCGTGACGGTGTCAGTCTGGTGTCAGCCTCGCTAGTGACGGTGTCAGTCTGGTGTCAGCCTCGCTAGTGACGGTGTCAGTCTGGTGTCAGCCTCTCCTCGTGACGGTGTCAGTCTGGTGTCAGCCTCTCCTCGTGACGGTGTCAGTCTGGTGTCAGCCTCGCTAGTGACGGTTTCAGTCTGCTGTCAGCCTCTCCTCGTGACGGTGTCAGTCTGGTGTCAGCCTCTCCTCGTGACGGTGTCAGTCTGGTGTCAGCCTCGCTAGTGACGGTTTCAGTCTGGTGTCAGCCTCTCCTCGTGACGGTGTCCGTCTGGTGTCAGCCTCGCTAGTGACGGGGTCGGTCTGGTGTCAGCCTCGCTAGTGACGGGGTCGGTCTGGTGTCAGCCTCGCCTCGTGACGGTGTCGGTCTGGTGTCAGCCTCGCCTCGTGACGGTGTCAGTCTGGTGTCAGCCTCGCTAGTGACGGTTTCAGTCTGGTGTCAGCCTCTCCTCGTGACGGTGTCCGTCTGGTGTCAGCCTCTCCTCGTGACGGTGTCAGTCTGGTGTCAGCCTCGCTAGTGCCGGGGTCGGTCTGGTGTCAGCCTCTCCTCGTGACGGGGTCGGTCTGGTGTCAGCCTCTCCTCGTGACGGTGTCGGTCTGGTGTCAGCCTCTCCTCGTGACGGGGTCCGTCTGGTGTCAGCCTCTCCTCGTGACGGTGTCAGTCTGGTGTCAGCCTCGCTAGTGACGGTTTCAGTCTGGTGTCAGCCTCTCCTCGTGACTGGGTCGGTCTGGTGTCAGCCTCGCTAGTGACGGGGTCGGTCTGGTGTCAGCCTCGCTAGTGACGGGGTCGGTCTGGTGTCAGCCTCTCCTCGTGACGGTGTCGGTCTGGTGTCAGCCTCTCCTCGTGACAGGGTCCGTCTGGTGTCAGCCTCGCTAGTGACGGTTTCGGTCTGGTGTCAGCCTCTCCTCGTGACGGTGTCAGTCTGGTGTCAGCCTCGCTAGTGACGGTGTCAGTCTGGTGTCAGCCTCGCTAGTGACGGTGTCAGTCTGGTGTCAGCCTCTCCTCGTGACGGTTTCAGTCTGGTGTCAGCCTCTCCTCGTGACGATGTCAGTCTGGTGTCAGCCTCGCTAGTGACGGGGTCGGTCTGGTGTCAGCCTCTCCTCGTGACGGGGTCGGTCTGGTGTCAGCCTCTCCTCGTGACGGTGTCGGTCTGGTGTCAGCCTCTCCTCGTGACGGGGTCCGTCTGGTGTCAGCCTCTCCTCGTGACGGGGTCGGTCTGGTGTCAGCCTCTCCTCGTGACGGGGTCGGTCTGGTGTCAGCCTCGCTAGTGACGGTTTCAGTCTGGTGTCAGCCTCTCCTCGTGACGGTGTCAGTCTGGTGTCAGCCTCGCTAGTGACGGTGTCAGTCTGGTGTCAGCCTCGCTAGTGATGGTTTCAGTCTGGTGTCAGCCTCTCCTCGTGACGGTGTCAGTCTGGTGTCAGCCTCGCTAGTGACGGTTTAAGTCTGGTGTCAGCCTCTCCTCGTGACGGTGTCAGTCTGGTGTCAGCCTCTCCTCGTGACGGTGTCAGTCTGGTGTCAGCCTCGCTAGTGACGGTTTCAGTCTGGTGTCAGCCTCTCCTCGTGACGGTGTCCGTCTGGTGTCAGCCTCGCTAGTGACGGTGTCAGTCTGGTGTCAGCCTCGCTAGTGACGGTGTCAGTCTGGTGTCAGCCTCTCCTCGTGACGGTGTCAGTCTGGTGTCAGCTTCTCCTCGTGACGGTGTCAGTCTGGTGTCAGCCTCGCTAGTGACGGTTTCAGTCTGGTGTCAGCCTCTCCTCGTGACGGTGTCCGTCTGGTGTCAGCCTCTCCTCGTGACGGTGTCAGTCTGGTGTCAGCCTCGCTAGTGACGGGGTCGGTCTGGTGTCAGCCTCTCCTCGTGACGGGGTCGGTCTGGTGTCAGCCTCTCCTCGTGACGGTGTCGGTCTGGTGTCAGCCTCTCCTCGTGACGGGGTCGGTCTGGTGTCAGCCTCTCCTCGTGACGGGGTCGGTCTGGTGTCAGCCTCTCCTCGTGACGGGGTCGGTCTGGTGTCAGCCTCGCTAGTGACGGTTTCAGTCTGGTGTCAGCCTCTCCTCGTGACGGTGTCAGTCTGGTGTCAGCCTCGCTAGTGACGGTTTCAGTCTGGTGTCAGCCTCTCCTCGTGACGGTGTCGGTCTGGTGTCAGCCTCTCCTCGTGACGGTGTCGGTCTGGTGTCAGCCTCTCCTCGTGACGGTGTCGGTCTGGTGTCAGCCTCTCCTCGTGACAGGGTCCGTCTGGTGTCAGCCTCGCTAGTGACGGTTTTGGTCTGGTGTCAGCCTCTCCTCGTGACGGTGTCAGTCTGGTGTCAGCCTCGCTAGTGACGGTTTCAGTCTGGTGTCAGCCTCTCCTCGTGACGGTGTCAGTCTGGTGTCAGCCTCTCCTCGTGACGGTGTCAGTCTGGTGTCAGCCTCGCTAGTGACGGTTTCAGTCTGGTGTCAGCCTCTCCTCGTGACGGTGTCAGTCTGGTGTCAGCCTCGCTAGTGACGGTTTCAGTCTGGTGTCAGCCTCTCCTCGTGACGGTGACAGTCTGGTGTCAGCCTCTCCTCGTGACGGTGTCCGTCTGGTGTCAGCCTCGCTAGTGACGGGGTCGGTCTGGTGTCAGCCTCGCTAGTGACGGGGTCGGTCTGGTGTCAGCCTCGCCTCGTGACGGTGTCGGTCTGGTGTCAGCCTCTCCTCGTGACGGGGTCCGTCTGGTGTCAGCCTCTCCTCGTGACGGGGTCGGTCTGGTGTCAGCCTCGCTAGTGACGGTGTCAGTCTGGTGTCAGCCTCGCTAGTGACGGTTTCAGTCTGGTGTCAGCCTCTCCTCGTGACGGTGTCAGTCTGGTGTCAGCCTCGCTAGTGACGGTTTCAGTCTGGTGTCAGCCTCTCCTCGTGACGGTTTCAGTCTGGTGTCAGCCTCTCCTCGTGACGGTGTCAGTCTGGTGTCAGCCTCTCCTCGTGACGGTGTCAGTCTGGTGTCAGCCTCGCTAGTGACGGTTTCAGTCTGGTGTCAGCCTCTCCTCGTGACGGTGTCCGTCTGGTGTCAGCCTCGCTAGTGACGGGGTCGGTCTGGTGTCAGCCTCGCTAGTGACGGGGTCGGTCTGGTGTCAGCCTCGCCTCGTGACGGTGTCGGTCTGGTGTCAGCCTCGCCTCGTGACGGTGTCGGTCTGGTGTCATCCTCGCTAGTGACGGTGTCAGTCTGGTGTCAGCCTCGCTAGTGACGGTGTCAGTCTGGTGTCAGCCTCGCTAGTGACGGGGTCGGTCTGGTGTCAGCCTCTCCTCGTGACGGGGTCGGTCTGGGGTCAGCCTCTCCTCGTGACGGTGTCGGTCTGGTGTCAGCCTCTCCTCGTGACGGGGTCCGTCTGGTGTCAGCCTCTCCTCGTGACGGGGTCGGTCTGGTGTCAGCCTCTCCTCGTGACGGGGTCGGTCTGGTGTCAGCCTCGCTAGTGACGGTTTCAGTCTGGTGTCAGCCTCTCCTCGTGACGGTGTCAGTCTGGTGTCAGCCTCGCTAGTGACGGTGTCAGTCTGGTGTCAGCCTCGCTAGTGACGGTTTCAGTCTGGTGTCAGCCTCTCCTCGTGACGGTGTCAGTCTGGTGTCAGCCTCGCTAGTGACGGTTTCAGTCTGGTGTCAGCCTCTCCTCGTGACGGTGTCAGTCTGGTGTCAGCCTCACTAGTGACGGTGTCAGTCTGGTGTCAGCCTCGCTAGTGACGGTTTCAGTCTGGTGTCAGCCTCTCCTCGTGACGGGGTCGGTCTGGTGTCAGCCTCTCCTCGTGACGGGGTCGGTCTGGTGTCAGCCTCTCCTCGTGACGGTGTCAGTCTGGTGTCAGCCTCGCTAGTGACGGTTTCAGTCTGGTGTCAGCCTCTCCTCGTGACGGTGTCCGTCTGGTGTCAGCCTCGCTAGTGACGGGGTCGGTCTGGTGTCAGCCTCGCTAGTGACGGGGTCGGTCTGATGTCAGCCTCTCCTCGTGACGGTGTCGGTCTGGTGTCAGCCTCTCCTCGTGACAGGGTCCGTCTGGTGTCAGCCTCGCTAGTGACGGTTTCGGTCTGGTGTCAGCCTCTCCTCGTGACGGTGTCAGTCTGGTGTCAGCCTCGCTAGTGACGGTGTCAGTCTGGTGTCAGCCTCGCTAGTGACGGTGTCAGTCTGGTGTCAGCCTCTCCTCGTGACGGTGTCAGTCTGGTGTCAGCCTCTCCTCGTGACGGTGTCAGTCTGGTGTCAGCCTCGCTAGTGACGGTTTCAGTCTGGTGTCAGCCTCTCCTCGTGACGGTGTCCGTCTGGTGTCAGCCTCTCCTCGTGACGGTGTCAGTCTGGTGTCAGCCTCGCTAGTGACGGGGTCGGTCTGGTGTCAGCCTCTCCTCGTGACGGGGTCGGTCTGGTGTCAGCCTCTCCTCGTGACGGTGTCGGTCTGGTGTCAGCCTCTCCTCGTGACGGGGTCCGTCTGGTGTCAGCCTCTCCTCGTGACGGGGTCGGTCTGGTGTCAGCCTCTCCTCGTGACGGGGTCGGTCTGGTGTCAGCCTCGCTAGTGACGGTTTCATTCTGGTGTCAGCCTCTCCTCGTGACGGTGTCAGTCTGGTGTCAGCCTCGCTAGTGACGGTGTCAGTCTGGTGTCAGCCTCGCTAGTGACGGTTTCAGTCTGGTGTCAGCCTCTCCTCGTGACGGTGTCAGTCTGGTGTCAGCCTCTCCTCGTGACGGTGTCAGTCTGGTGTCAGCCTCGCTAGTGACGGTTTCAGTCTGGTGTCAGCCTCTCCTCGTGACGGTGTCAGTCTGGTGTCAGCCTCTCCTCGTGACGGTGTCAGTCT
This sequence comes from Staurois parvus, assembly GCF_062004578.1. NCBI lineage: Eukaryota > Metazoa > Chordata > Amphibia > Anura > Ranidae > Staurois > Staurois parvus. The sequence goes on from NW_028320438.1 coordinate 11,639, forward strand.
GGTGTCAGCCTCGCTAGTGACGGTTTCAGTCTGGTGTCAGCCTCTCCTCGTGACGGTGTCCGTCTGGTGTCAGCCTCGCTAGTGACGGGGTCGGTCTGGTGTCAGCCTCGCTAGTGACGGGGTCGGTCTGGTGTCAGCCTCGCCTCGTGACGGTGTCGGTCAGGTGTCAGCCTCGCCTCGTGACGGTGTCGGTCTGGTGTCATCCTCGCTAGTGACGGTGTCGGTCTGGTGTCATCCTCGCCTCGTGACGGGGTCGGTCTGGTGTCAGCCTCGCTAGTGACGGAGTCGGTCTGGTGTCAGCCTCTCCTCGTGACGGTGTCGATCTAGTGTCAGCCTCTCCTCGTGACGGTGTCGGTCTGGTGTCAGCCTCTCCTCGTGACAGGGTCCGTCTGGTGTCAGCCTCGCTAGTGACGGTTTCGGTCTGGTGTCAGCCTCTCCTCGTGACGGTGTCAGTCTGGTGTCAGCCTCGCTAGTGACGGTTTCAGTCTGGTGTCAGCCTCTCCTCGTGACGGTGTCAGTCTGGTGTCAGCCTCTCCTCGTGACGGTATCAGTCTGGTGTCAGCCTCGCTAGTGACGGTTTCAGTCTGGTGTCAGCCTCTCCTCGTGATGGTGTCAGTCTGGTGTCAGCCTCTCCTCGTGACGGTGTCAGTCTGGTGTCAGCCTCGCTAGTGACGGTTTCAGTCTGGTGTCAGCCTCTCCTCGTGACGGTGTCCGTCTGGTGTCAGCCTTGCTAGTGACGGGGTCGGTCTGGTGTCAGCCTCGCTAGTGACGGGGTCGGTCTGGTGTCAGCCTCGCCTCGTGACGGTGTCGGTCTGGTGTCAGCCTCGCCTCGTGACGGTGTCGGTCTGGTGTCATCCTCGCTAGTGACGGTGTCGGTCTGGTGTCATCCTCGCCTCGTGACGGGGTCGGTCTGGTGTCAGCCTCGCTAGTGACGGAGTCGGTCTGGTGTCAGCCTCTCCTCGTGACGGTGTTGGTCTGGTGTCAGCCTCTCCTCGTGACGGTGTCGGTCTGGTGTCAGCCTCTCCTCGTGACAGGGTCCGTCTGGTGTCAGCCTCGCTAGTGACGGTTTCGGTCTCGTGTCAGCCTCTCCTCGTGACGGTGTCAGTCTGGTGTCAGCCTCGCTAGTGACGGTTTCAGTCTGGTGTCAGCCTCTCCTCGTGACGGTGTCCGTCTGGTGTCAGCCTCTCCTCGTGACGGTGTCAGTCTGGTGTCAGCCTCGCTAGTGACGGGGTCGGTCTGGTGTCAGCCTCTCCTCGTGACGGGGTCGGTCTGGTGTCAGCCTCTCCTCGTGACGGTGTCAGTCTGGTGTCAGCCTCGCTAGTGACGTTTTCAGTCTGGTGTCAGCCTCTCCTCGTGACGGTGTCAGTCTGGTGTCAGCCTCTCCTCGTGACGGTGTCAGTCTGGTGTCAGCCTCGCTAGTGACGGTTTCAGTCTGGTGTCAGCCTCTCCTCGTGACGGTGTCCGTCTGGTGTCAGCCTCGCTAGTGACGGGGTCGGTCTGGTGTCAGCCTCGCTAGTGACGGGGTCGGTCTGGTGTCAGCCTCGCCTCGTGACGGTGTCGGTCTGGTGTCAGCCTCGCCTCGTGACGGTGTCGGTCTGGTGTCATCCTCGCTAGTGACGGTGTCGGTCTGGTGTCATCCTCGCCTCGTGACGGGGTCGGTCTGGTGTCAGCCTCGCTAGTGACGGAGTCGGTCTGGTGTCAGCCTCTCCTCGTGACGGTGTCGGTCTGGTGTCAGCCTCTCCTCGTGACAGGGTCCGTCTGGTGTCAGCCTCGCTAGTGACGGTTTCGGTCTGGTGTCAGCCTCTCCTCGTGATGGTGTCAGTCTGGTGTCAGCCTCGCTAGTGACGGTGTCAGTCTGGTGTCAGCCTCGCTAGTGACGGTGTCAGTCTGGTGTCAGCCTCGCTAGTGAGGGTGTCAGTCTGGTGTCAGCCTCTCCTCGTGACGGTGTCAGTCTGGTGTCAGCCTCTCCTCGTGACGGTGTCAGTCTGGTGTCAGCCTCGCTAGTGACGGTTTCAGTCTGGTGTCAGCCTCTCCTCGTGACGGTGTCCGTCTGGTGTCAGCCTCTCCTCGTGACGGGGTCGGTCTGGTGTCAGCCTCTCCTCGTGACGGTGTCGGTCTGGTGTCAGCCTCTCCTCGTGACGGAGTCGGTCTGGTGTCAGCCTCTCCTCGTGACGGAGTCGGTCTGGTGTCAGCCTCTCCTCGTGACGGGGTCGGTCTGGTGTCAGCCTCGCTAGTGACGGTTTCAGTCTGGTGTCAGCCTCTCCTCGTGACGGTGTCAGTCTGGTGTCAGCCTCGCTAGTGACGGTGTCAGTCTGGTGTCAGCCTCGCTAGTGACGGTTTCAGTCTGGTGTCAGCCTCTCCTCGTGACGGTGTCAGTCTGGTGTCAGCCTCGCTAGTGACGATTTCAGTCTGGTGTCAGCCTCTCCTCGTGACGGTGTCAGTCTGGTGTCAGCCTCGCTAGTGACGGTGTCCGTCTGGTGTCAGCCTCTCCTCGTGACGGTGTCAGTCTGGTGTCAGCCTCGCTAGTGACGGTGTCAGTCTGGTGTCAGCCTCTCCTCGTGACGGTGTCAGTCTGGTGTCAGCCTCTCCTCGTGACGGTGTCAGTCTGGTGTCAGCCTCTCTAGTGACGGTTTCAGTCTGGTGTCAGCCTCTCCTCGTGACGGTGTCAGTCTGGTGTCAGCCTCTCCTCGTGACGGTGTCAGTCTGGTGTCAGCCTCGCTAGTGACGGTTTCAGTCTGGTTTCAGCCTCTCCTCGTGACGGTGTCCGTCTGGTGTCAGCCTCGCTAGTGACGGGGTCGGTCTGGTGTCAGCCTCGCTAGTGACGGGGTCGGTCTGGTGTCAGCCTCGCCTCGTGACGGTGTCGGTCTGGTGTCAGCCTCGCCTCGTGACGGTGTCGGTCTGGTGTCAGCCTCGCCTCGTGACGGTGTCGGTCTGGTGTCATCCTCGCTAGTGACGGTGTCGGTCTGGTGTCATCCTCGCCTCGTGACGGGGTCGGTCTGGTGTCAGCCTTGCTAGTGACGGAGTCGGTCTGGTGTCAGCCTCTCCTCGTGACGGTGTCGGTCTGGTGTCAGCCTCTCCTCGTGACGGTGTCGGTCTGGTGTCAGCCTCTCCTCGTGACGGTGTCAGTCTGGTGTCAGCCTCTCCTCGTGACGGTGTCAGTCTGGTGTCAGCCTCGCTAGTGACGGTTTCAGTCTGGTTTCAGCCTCTCCTCGTGACGGTGTCCGTCTGGTGTCAGCCTCGCTAGTGACGGTTTCGGTCTGGTGTCAGCCTCTCCTCGTGACGGTGTCAGTCTGGTGTCAGCCTCTCCTCGTGACGGTGTCAGTCTGGTGTCAGCCTCTCCTCGTGACGGTGTCAGTCTGGTGTCAGCCTCGCTAGTGACGGTTTCAGTCTGGTGTCAGCCTCTCCTCGTGACGGTGTCCGTCTGGTGTCAGCCTCTCCTCGTGACGGTGTCAGTCTGGTGTCAGCCTCGCTAGTGACGGGGTCGGTCTGGTGTCAGCCTTTCCTCGTGACGGGGTCGGTCTGGTGTCAGCCTCTCCTCGTGACGGTGTCGGTCTGGTGTCAGCCTCTCCTCGTGACGGGGTCCGTCTGGTGTCAGCCTCGCTAGTGACGGGGTCGGTCTGGTGTCAGCCTCTCCTCGTGACGGGGTCGGTCTGGTGTCAGCCTCTCCTCGTGACGGTGTCGGTCTGGTGTCAGCCTCTCCTCGTGACGGGGTCCGTCTGGTGTCAGCCTCTCCTCGTGACGGGGTCGGTCTGGTGTCAGCCTCTCCTCGTGACGGTGTCAGTCTGGTGTCAGCCTCGCTAGTGACTGTTTCAGTCTGGTGTCAGCCTCTCCTCGTGACGGTGTCCGTCTGGTGTCAGCCTCGCTAGTGACGGGGTCGGTCTGGTGTCAGCCTCGCTAGTGACGGGGTCGGTCTGGTGTCAGCCTCGCCTCGTGACGGTGTCAGTCTGGTGTCAGCCTCGCTAGTGACGGGGTCGGTCTGGTGTCAGCCTTTCCTCGTGACAGGGTCGGTCTGGTGTCAGCCTCTCCTCGTGACGGTGTCGGACTGGTGTCAGCCTCGCTAGTGACGGTTTCAGTCTAGTGTCAGCCTCTCCTCGTGACGGTGTCGGTCTGGTGTCAGCCTCTCCTCGTGACGGTGTCAGTCTGGTGTCAGCCTCGCTAGTGACGGTTTCAGTCTGGTGTCAGCCTCTCCTCGTGACGGTGTCAGTCTGGTGTCAGCCTCTCCTCGTGACGGTGTCAGTCTGGTGTCAGCCTCGCTAGTGACGGTTTCAGTCTGGTGTCACCCTCTCCTCGTGACGGTGTCAGTCTGGTGTCAGCCTCTCCTCGTGACGGGGTCGGTCTGGTGTCAGCCTCTCCTCGTGACGGTGTCGGTCTGGTGTCAGCCTCTCCTCGTGACGGGGTCCGTCTGGTGTCAGCCTCGCTAGTGACGGGGTCGGTCTGGTGTCAGCCTCTCCTCGTGACGGGGTCGGTCTGGTGTCAGCCTCTCCTCGTGACGGTGTCGGTCTGGTGTCAGCCTCTCCTCGTGACGGGGTCCGTCTGGTGTCAGCCTCTCCTCGTGACGGGGTCGGTCTGGTGTCAGCCTCTCCTCGTGACGGTGTCAGTCTGGTGTCAGCCTCGCTAGTGACTGTTTCAGTCTGGTGTCAGCCTCTCCTCGTGACGGTGTCCGTCTGGTGTCAGCCTCGCTAGTGACGGGGTCGGTCTGGTGTCAGCCTCGCTAGTGACGGGGTCGGTCTGGTGTCAGCCTCGCCTCGTGACGGTGTCGGTCTGGTGTCAGCCTCGCCTCGTGACGGTGTCGGTCTGGTGTCATCCTCGCTAGTGACGGTGTCGGTCTGGTGTCATCCTCGCCTCGTGACGGGTCGGTCTGGTGTCAGCCTCGCTAGTGACGGAGTCGGTCTGGTGTCAGCCTCTCCTCGTGACGGTGTTGGTCTGGTGTCAGCCTCTCCTCGTGACGGTGTCGGTCTGGTGTCAGCCTCTCCTCGTGACAGGGTCCGTCTGGTGTCAGCCTCGCTAGTGACGGTTTCGGTCTGGTGTCAGCCTCTCCTCGTGACGGTGTCAGTCTGGTGTCAGCCTCGCTAGTGACGGTGTCAGTCTGGTGTCAGCCTCGCTAGTGACGGTGTCAGTCTGGTGTCAGCCTCTCCTCGTGACGGTGTCAGTCTGGTGTCAGCCTCTCCTCGTGACGGTGTCAGTCTGGTGTCAGCCTCGCTAGTGACGGTTTCAGTCTGCTGTCAGCCTCTCCTCGTGACGGTGTCAGTCTGGTGTCAGCCTCTCCTCGTGACGGTGTCAGTCTGGTGTCAGCCTCGCTAGTGACGGTTTCAGTCTGGTGTCAGCCTCTCCTCGTGACGGTGTCCGTCTGGTGTCAGCCTCGCTAGTGACGGGGTCGGTCTGGTGTCAGCCTCGCTAGTGACGGGGTCGGTCTGGTGTCAGCCTCGCCTCGTGACGGTGTCGGTCTGGTGTCAGCCTCGCCTCGTGACGGTGTCAGTCTGGTGTCAGCCTCGCTAGTGACGGTTTCAGTCTGGTGTCAGCCTCTCCTCGTGACGGTGTCCGTCTGGTGTCAGCCTCTCCTCGTGACGGTGTCAGTCTGGTGTCAGCCTCGCTAGTGCCGGGGTCGGTCTGGTGTCAGCCTCTCCTCGTGACGGGGTCGGTCTGGTGTCAGCCTCTCCTCGTGACGGTGTCGGTCTGGTGTCAGCCTCTCCTCGTGACGGGGTCCGTCTGGTGTCAGCCTCTCCTCGTGACGGTGTCAGTCTGGTGTCAGCCTCGCTAGTGACGGTTTCAGTCTGGTGTCAGCCTCTCCTCGTGACGGGGTCGGTCTGGTGTCAGCCTCGCTAGTGACGGGGTCGGTCTGGTGTCAGCCTCGCTAGTGACGGGGTCGGTCTGGTGTCAGCCTCTCCTCGTGACGGTGTCGGTCTGGTGTCAGCCTCTCCTCGTGACAGGGTCCGTCTGGTGTCAGCCTCGCTAGTGACGGTTTCGGTCTGGTGTCAGCCTCTCCTCGTGACGGTGTCAGTCTGGTGTCAGCCTCGCTAGTGACGGTGTCAGTCTGGTGTCAGCCTCGCTAGTGACGGTGTCAGTCTGGTGTCAGCCTCTCCTCGTGACGGTTTCAGTCTGGTGTCAGCCTCTCCTCGTGACGATGTCAGTCTGGTGTCAGCCTCGCTAGTGACGGGGTCGGTCTGGTGTCAGCCTCTCCTCGTGACGGGGTCGGTCTGGTGTCAGCCTCTCCTCGTGACGGTGTCGGTCTGGTGTCAGCCTCTCCTCGTGACGGGGTCCGTCTGGTGTCAGCCTCTCCTCGTGACGGGGTCGGTCTGGTGTCAGCCTCTCCTCGTGACGGGGTCGGTCTGGTGTCAGCCTCGCTAGTGACGGTTTCAGTCTGGTGTCAGCCTCTCCTCGTGACGGTGTCAGTCTGGTGTCAGCCTCGCTAGTGACGGTGTCAGTCTGGTGTCAGCCTCGCTAGTGATGGTTTCAGTCTGGTGTCAGCCTCTCCTCGTGACGGTGTCAGTCTGGTGTCAGCCTCGCTAGTGACGGTTTAAGTCTGGTGTCAGCCTCTCCTCGTGACGGTGTCAGTCTGGTGTCAGCCTCTCCTCGTGACGGTGTCAGTCTGGTGTCAGCCTTGCTAGTGACGGTTTCAGTCTGGTGTCAGCCTCTCCTCGTGACGGTGTCCGTCTGGTGTCAGCCTCGCTAGTGACGGTGTCAGTCTGGTGTCAGCCTCGCTAGTGACGGTGTCAGTCTGGTGTCAGCCTCTCCTCGTGACGGTGTCAGTCTGGTGTCAGCTTCTCCTCGTGACGGTGTCAGTCTGGTGTCAGCCTCGCTAGTGACGGTTTCAGTCTGGTGTCAGCCTCTCCTCGTGACGGTGTCCGTCTGGTGTCAGCCTCTCCTCGTGACGGTGTCAGTCTGGTGTCAGCCTCGCTAGTGACGGGGTCGGTCTGGTGTCAGCCTCTCCTCGTGACGGGGTCGGTCTGGTGTCAGCCTCTCCTCGTGACGGTGTCGGTCTGGTGTCAGCCTCTCCTCGTGACGGGGTCGGTCTGGTGTCAGCCTCTCCTCGTGACGGGGTCGGTCTGGTGTCAGCCTCTCCTCGTGACGGGGTCGGTCTGGTGTCAGCCTCGCTAGTGACGGTTTCAGTCTGGTGTCAGCCTCTCCTCGTGACGGTGTCAGTCTGGTGTCAGCCTCGCTAGTGACGGTTTCAGTCTGGTGTCAGCCTCTCCTCGTGACGGTGTCGGTCTGGTGTCAGCCTCTCCTCGTGACGGTGTCGGTCTGGTGTCAGCCTCTCCTCGTGACGGTGTCGGTCTGGTGTCAGCCTCTCCTCGTGACAGGGTCCGTCTGGTGTCAGCCTCGCTAGTGACGGTTTTGGTCTGGTGTCAGCCTCTCCTCGTGACGGTGTCAGTCTGGTGTCAGCCTCGCTAGTGACGGTTTCAGTCTGGTGTCAGCCTCTCCTCGTGACGGTGTCAGTCTGGTGTCAGCCTCTCCTCGTGACGGTGTCAGTCTGGTGTCAGCCTCGCTAGTGACGGTTTCAGTCTGGTGTCAGCCTCTCCTCGTGACGGTGTCAGTCTGGTGTCAGCCTCGCTAGTGACGGTTTCAGTCTGGTGTCAGCCTCTCCTCGTGACGGTGACAGTCTGGTGTCAGCCTCTCCTCGTGACGGTGTCCGTCTGGTGTCAGCCTCGCTAGTGACGGGGTCGGTCTGGTGTCAGCCTCGCTAGTGACGGGGTCGGTCTGGTGTCAGCCTCGCCTCGTGACGGTGTCGGTCTGGTGTCAGCCTCTCCTCGTGACGGGGTCCGTCTGGTGTCAGCCTCTCCTCGTGACGGGGTCGGTCTGGTGTCAGCCTCGCTAGTGACGGTGTCAGTCTGGTGTCAGCCTCGCTAGTGACGGTTTCAGTCTGGTGTCAGCCTCTCCTCGTGACGGTGTCAGTCTGGTGTCAGCCTCGCTAGTGACGGTTTCAGTCTGGTGTCAGCCTCTCCTCGTGACGGTTTCAGTCTGGTGTCAGCCTCTCCTCGTGACGGTGTCAGTCTGGTGTCAGCCTCTCCTCGTGACGGTGTCAGTCTGGTGTCAGCCTCGCTAGTGACGGTTTCAGTCTGGTGTCAGCCTCTCCTCGTGACGGTGTCCATCTGGTGTCAGCCTCGCTAGTGACGGGGTCGGTCTGGTGTCAGCCTCGCTAGTGACGGGGTCGGTCTGGTGTCAGCCTCGCCTCGTGACGGTGTCGGTCTGGTGTCAGCCTCGCCTCGTGACGGTGTCGGTCTGGTGTCATCCTCGCTAGTGACGGTGTCAGTCTGGTGTCAGCCTCGCTAGTGACGGTGTCAGTCTGGTGTCAGCCTCGCTAGTGACGGGGTCGGTCTGGTGTCAGCCTCTCCTCGTGACGGGGTCGGTCTGGGGTCAGCCTTTCCTCGTGACGGTGTCGGTCTGGTGTCAGCCTCTCCTCGTGACGGGGTCCGTCTGGTGTCAGCCTCTCCTCGTGACGGGGTCGGTCTGGTGTCAGCCTCTCCTCGTGACGGGGTCGGTCTGGTGTCAGCCTCGCTAGTGACGGTTTCAGTCTGGTGTCAGCCTCTCCTCGTGACGGTGTCAGTCTGGTGTCAGCCTCGCTAGTGACGGTGTCAGTCTGGTGTCAGCCTCGCTAGTGACGGTTTCAGTCTGGTGTCAGCCTCTCCTCGTGACGGTGTCAGTCTGGTGTCAGCCTCGCTAGTGACGGTTTCAGTCTGGTGTCAGCCTCTCCTCGTGACGGTGTCAGTCTGGTGTCAGCCTCACTAGTGACGGTGTCAGTCTGGTGTCAGCCTCGCTAGTGACGGTTTCAGTCTGGTGTCAGCCTCTCCTCGTGACGGGGTCGGTCTGGTGTCAGCCTCTCCTCGTGACGGGGTCGGTCTGGTGTCAGCCTCTCCTCGTGACGGTGTCAGTCTGGTGTCAGCCTCGCTAGTGACGGTTTCAGTCTGGTGTCAGCCTCTCCTCGTGACGGTGTCCGTCTGGTGTCAGCCTCGCTAGTGACGGGGTCGGTCTGGTGTCAGCCTCGCTAGTGACGGGGTCGGTCTGATGTCAGCCTCTCCTCGTGACGGTGTCGGTCTGGTGTCAGCCTCTCCTCGTGACAGGGTCCGTCTGGTGTCAGCCTCGCTAGTGACGGTTTCGGTCTGGTGTCAGCCTCTCCTCGTGACGGTGTCAGTCTGGTGTCAGCCTCGCTAGTGACGGTGTCAGTCTGGTGTCAGCCTCGCTAGTGACGGTGTCAGTCTGGTGTCAGCCTCTCCTCGTGACGGTGTCAGTCTGGTGTCAGCCTCTCCTCGTGACGGTGTCAGTCTGGTGTCAGCCTCGCTAGTGACGGTTTCAGTCTGGTGTCAGCCTCTCCTCGTGACGGTGTCCGTCTGGTGTCAGCCTCTCCTCGTGACGGTGTCAGTCTGGTGTCAGCCTCGCTAGTGACGGGGTCGGTCTGGTGTCAGCCTCTCCTCGTGACGGGGTCGGTCTGGTGTCAGCCTCTCCTCGTGACGGTGTCGGTCTGGTGTCAGCCTCTCCTCGTGACGGGGTCCGTCTGGTGTCAGCCTCTCCTCGTGACGGGGTCGGTCTGGTGTCAGCCTCTCCTCGTGACGGGGTCGGTCTGGTGTCAGCCTCGCTAGTGACGGTTTCATTCTGGTGTCAGCCTCTCCTCGTGACGGTGTCAGTCTGGTGTCAGCCTCGCTAGTGACGGTGTCAGTCTGGTGTCAGCCTCGCTAGTGACGGTTTCAGTCTGGTGTCAGCCTCTCCTCGTGACGGTGTCAGTCTGGTGTCAGCCTCTCCTCGTGACGGTGTCAGTCTGGTGTCAGCCTCGCTAGTGACGGTTTCAGTCTGGTGTCAGCCTCTCCTCGTGACGGTGTCAGTCTGGTGTCAGCCTCTCCTCGTGACGGTGTCAGTCTGGTGTCAGCCTCGCTAGTGACGGTTTCAGTCTGGTGTCAGCCTCTCCTCGTGACGGTGTCCGTCTGGTGTCAGCCTCGCTAGTGACGGGGTCGGTCTGGTGTCAGCCTCGCTAGTGACGGGGTCGGTCTGGTGTCAGCCTCGCCTCGTGACGGTGTCGGTCAGGTGTCAGCCTCGCCTCGTGACGGTGTCGGTCTGGTGTCATCCTCGCTAGTGACGGTGTCGGTCTGGTGTCATCCTCGCCTCGTGACGGGGTCGGTCTGGTGTCAGCCTCGCTAGTGACGGAGTCGGTCTGGTGTCAGCCTCTCCTCGTGACGGTGTCGATCTAGTGTCAGCCTCTCCTCGTGACGGTGTCGGTCTGGTGTCAGCCTCTCCTCGTGACAGGGTCCGTCTGGTGTCAGCCTCGCTAGTGACGGTTTCGGTCTGGTGTCAGCCTCTCCTCGTGACGGTGTCAGTCTGGTGTCAGCCTCGCTAGTGACGGTTTCAGTCTGGTGTCAGCCTCTCCTCGTGACGGTGTCAGTCTGGTGTCAGCCTCTCCTCGTGACGGTATCAGTCTGGTGTCAGCCTCGCTAGTGACGGTTTCAGTCTGGTGTCAGCCTCTCCTCGTGATGGTGTCAGTCTGGTGTCAGCCTCTCCTCGTGACGGTGTCAGTCTGGTGTCAGCCTCGCTAGTGACGGTTTCAGTCTGGTGTCAGCCTCTCCTCGTGACGGTGTCCGTCTGGTGTCAGCCTTGCTAGTGACGGGGTCGGTCTAGTGTCAGCCTCGCTAGTGACGGGGTCGGTCTGGTGTCAGCCTCGCCTCGTGACGGTGTCGGTCTGGTGTCAGCCTCGCCTCGTGACGGTGTCGGTCTGGTGTCATCCTCGCTAGTGACGGTGTCGGTCTGGTGTCATCCTCGCCTCGTGACGGGGTCGGTCTGGTGTCAGCCTCGCTAGTGACGGAGTCGGTCTGGTGTCAGCCTCTCCTCGTGACGGTGTTGGTCTGGTGTCAGCCTCTCCTCGTGACGGTGTCGGTCTGGTGTCAGCCTCTCCTCGTGACAGGGTCCGTCTGGTGTCAGCCTCGCTAGTGACGGTTTCGGTCTCGTGTCAGCCTCTCCTCGTGACGGTGTCAGTCTGGTGTCAGCCTCGCTAGTGACGGTTTCAGTCTGGTGTCAGCCTCTCCTCGTGACGGTGTCCGTCTGGTGTCAGCCTCGCTAGTGACGGGGTCGGTCTGGTGTCAGCCTCGCTAGTGACGGGGTCGGTCTGGTGTCAGCCTCGCCTCGTGACGGTGTCGGTCTGGTGTCAGCCTCGCCTCGTGACGGTGTCGGTCTGGTGTCATCCTCGCTAGTGACGGTGTCGGTCTGGTGTCATCCTCGCCTCGTGACGGGGTCGGTCTGGTGTCAGCCTCGCTAGTGACGGAGTCGGTCTGGTGTCAGCCTCTCCTCGTGACGGTGTCGGTCTGGTGTCAGCCTCTCCTCGTGACAGGGTCCGTCTGGTGTCAGCCTCGCTAGTGACGGTTTCGGTCTGGTGTCAGCCTCTCCTCGTGATGGTGTCAGTCTGGTGTCAGCCTCGCTAGTGACGGTGTCAGTCTGGTGTCAGCCTCGCTAGTGACGGTGTCAGTCTGGTGTCAGCCTCGCTAGTGAGGGTGTCAGTCTGGTGTCAGCCTCTCCTCGTGACGGTGTCAGTCTGGTGTCAGCCTCTCCTCGTGACGGTGTCAGTCTGGTGTCAGCCTCGCTAGTGACGGTTTCAGTCTGGTGTCAGCCTCTCCTCGTGACGGTGTCCGTCTGGTGTCAGCCTCTCCTCGTGACGGGGTCGGTCTGGTGTCAGCCTCTCCTCGTGACGGTGTCGGTCTGGTGTCAGCCTCTCCTCGTGACGGAGTCGGTCTGGTGTCAGCCTCTCCTCGTGACGGAGTCGGTCTGGTGTCAGCCTCTCCTCGTGACGGGGTCGGTCTGGTGTCAGCCTCGCTAGTGACGGTTTCAGTCTGGTGTCAGCCTCTCCTCGTGACGGTGTCAGTCTGGTGTCAGCCTCGCTAGTGACGGTGTCAGTCTGGTGTCAGCCTCGCTAGTGACGGTTTCAGTCTGGTGTCAGCCTCTCCTCGTGACGGTGTCAGTCTGGTGTCAGCCTCGCTAGTGACGATTTCAGTCTGGTGTCAGCCTCTCCTCGTGACGGTGTCAGTCTGGTGTCAGCCTCGCTAGTGACGGTGTCCGTCTGGTGTCAGCCTCTCCTCGTGACGGTGTCAGTCTGGTGTCAGCCTCGCTAGTGACGGTGTCAGTCTGGTGTCAGCCTCTCCTCGTGACGGTGTCAGTCTGGTGTCAGCCTCTCCTCGTGACGGTGTCAGTCTGGTGTCAGCCTCGCTAGTGTCGGTTTCAGTCTGGTGTCAGCCTCTCCTCGTGACGGTGTCAGTCTGGTGTCAGCCTCTCCTCGTGACGGTGTCAGTCTGGTGTCAGCCTCGCTAGTGACGGTTTCAGTCTGGTTTCAGCCTCTCCTCGTGACGGTGTCCGTCTGGTGTCAGCCTCGCTAGTGACGGGGTCGGTCTGGTGTCAGCCTCGCTAGTGACGGGGTCGGTCTGGTGTCAGCCTCGCCTCGTGACGGTGTCGGTCTGGTGTCAGCCTCGCCTCGTGACGGTGTCGGTCTGGTGTCAGCCTCGCCTCGTGACGGTGTCGGTCTGGTGTCATCCTCGCTAGTGACGGTGTCGGTCTGGTGTCATCCTCGCCTCGTGACGGGGTCGGTCTGGTGTCAGCCTTGCTAGTGACGGAGTCGGTCTGGTGTCAGCCTCTCCTCGTGACGGTGTCGGTCTGGTGTCAGCCTCTCCTCGTGACGGTGTCGGTCTGGTGTCAGCCTCTCCTCGTGACGGTGTCAGTCTGGTGTCAGCCTCTCCTCGTGACGGTGTCAGTCTGGTGTCAGCCTCGCTAGTGACGGTTTCAGTCTGGTTTCAGCCTCTCCTCGTGACGGTGTCCGTCTGGTGTCAGCCTCGCTAGTGACGGTTTCGGTCTGGTGTCAGCCTCTCCTCGTGACGGTGTCAGTCTGGTGTCAGCCTCGCTAGTGACGGTGTCAGTCTGGTGTCAGCCTCTCCTCGTGACGGTGTCAGTCTGGTGTCAGCCTCTCCTCGTGACGGTGTCAGTCTGGTGTCAGCCTCGCTAGTGACGGTTTCAGTCTGGTGTCAGCCTCTCCTCGTGACGGTGTCCGTCTGGTGTCAGCCTCTCCTCGTGACGGTGTCAGTCTGGTGTCAGCCTCGCTAGTGACGGGGTCGGTCTGGTGTCAGCCTCTCCTCGTGACGGGGTCGGTCTGGTGTCAGCCTCTCCTCGTGACGGTGTCGGTCTGGTGTCAGCCTCGCCTCGTGACGGTGTCGGTCTGGTGTCATCCTCGCTAGTGACGGTGTCGGTCTGGTGTCATCCTCGCCTCGTGACGGGGTCGGTCTGGTGTCAGCCTCGCTAGTGACGGAGTCGGTCTGGTGTCAGCCTCTCCTCGTGACGGTGTCGGTCTGGTGTCAGCCTCTCCTCGTGACGGTGTCGGTCTGGTGTCAGCCTCTCCTCGTGACAGGGTCCGTCTGGTGTCAGCCTCGCTAGTGACGGTTTCGGTCTGGTGTCAGCCTCTCCTCGTGACGGTGTCAGTCTGGTGTCAGCCTCGCTAGTGACGGTGTCAGTCTGGTGTCAGCCTCTCCTCGTGACGGTGTCAGTCTGGTGTCAGCCTCTCCTCGTGACGGTGTCGGTCTGGTGTCAGCCTCGCCTCGTGACGGTGTCGGTCTGGTGTCATCCTCGCTAGTGACGGTGTCGGTCTGGTGTCATCCTCGCCTCGTGACGGGGTCGGTCTGGTGTCAGCCTCGCTAGTGACGGAGTCGGTCTGGTGTCAGCCTCTCCTCGTGACGGTGTCGGTCTGGTGTCAGCCTCTCCTCGTGACGGTGTCGGTCTGGTGTCAGCCTCTCCTCGTGACAGGGTCCGTTTGGTGTCAGCCTCGCTAGTGACGGTTTCGGTCTGGTGTCAGCCTCTCCTCGTGACGGTGTCAGTCTGGTGTCAGCCTCACTAGTGACGGTGTCAGTCTGGTGTCAGCCTCGCTAGTGACGGTGTCAGTCTGGTGTCAGCCTCTCCTCGTGACGGTGTCAGTCTGGTGTCAGCCTCTCCTCGTGACGGTGTCAGTCTGGTGTCAGCCTCGCTAGTGACGGTTTCAGTCTGGTGTCAGCCTCTCCTCGTGACGGTGTCCGTCTGGTGTCAGCCTCTCCTCGTGACGGTGTCAGTCTGGTGTCAGCCTCGCTAGTGACGGGGTCGGTCTGGTGTCAGCCTTTCCTCGTGACGGGGTCGGTCTGGTGTCAGCCTCTCCTCGTGACGGTGTCGGTCTGGTGTCAGCCTCTCCTCGTGACGGGGTCCGTCTGGTGTCAGCCTCGCTAGTGACGGTTTCAGTCTGGTGTCAGCCTCTCCTCGTGACGGTGTCTGTCTGGTGTCAGCCTCGCTAGTGACGGTGTCAGTCTGGTGTCAGCCTCGCTAGTGACGGTTTCAGTCTGGTGTCAGCCTCTCCTCGTGACGGTGTCAGTCTGGTGTCAGCCTCTCCTCGTGACGGTGTCAGTCTGGTGTCAGCCTCGCTAGTGACGGTTTCAGTCTGGTGTCAGCCTCTCCTCGTGACGGTGTCCGTCTGGTGTCAGCCTCGCTAGTGACGGGGTCGGTCTGGTGTCAGCCTCGCTAGTGACGGGGTCGGTCTGGTGTCAGCCTCGCCTCGTGACGGTGTCGGTCTGGTGTCAGCCTCGCCTCGTGACGGTGTCGGTCTGGTGTCATCCTCGCTAGTGACGGTGTCGGTCTGGTGTCATCCTCGCCTCGTGACGGGGTCGGTCTGGTGTCAGCCTCGCTAGTGACGGAGTCGGTCTGGTGTCAGCCTCTCCTAGTGACGGTGTCGGTCTGGTGTCAGCCTCTCCTCGTGACGGTGTCGGTCTGGTGTCAGCCTCTCCTCGTGACAGGGTCCGTCTGGTGTCAGCCTCGCTAGTGACGGTTTCGGTCTGGTGTCAGCCTCTCCTCGTGACGGTGTCAGTCTGGTGTCAGCCTCGCTAGTGACGGTGTCAGTCTGGTGTCAGCCTCGCTAGTGACGGTTTCAGTCTGGTGTCAGCCTCTCCTCGTGACGGTGTCAGTCTGGTGTCAGCCTCGCTAGTGACGGGGTCGGTCTGGTGTCAGCCTCTCCTCGTGACGGGGTCGGTCTGGTGTCAGCCTCGCTAGTGACGGTTTCAGTCTGGTGTCATCCTCTCCTCGTGACGGTGTCAGTCTGGTGTCAGCCTCTCCTCGTGACGGTGTCAGTCTGGTGTCAGCCTCGCTAGTGACGGTTTCAGTCTGGTGTCAGCCTCTCCTCGTGACGGTGTCCGTCTGGTGTCAGCCTCGCTAGTGACGGGGTCGGTCTGGTGTCAGCCTCGCTAGTGACGGGGTCGGTCTGGTGTCAGCCTCGCCTCGTGACGGTGTCGGTCTCGTGTCAGCCTCGCCTCATGACGGTGTCGGTCTGGTGTCATCCTCGCTAGTGACGGTGTCGGTCTGGTGTCATCCTCGCCTCGTGACGGGGTCGGTCTGGTGTCAGCCTCTCCTCGTGACGGTGTCGGTCTGGTGTTAGCCTCTCCTCGTGACAGGGTCCGTCTGGTGTCAGCCTTGCTAGTGACGGTTTCGGTCTGGTGTCAGCCTCTCCTCGTGACGGTGTCAGTCTGGTGTCAGCCTCGCTAGTGACGGTGTCAGTCTGGTGTCAGCCTCGCTAGTGACGGTGTCAGTCTGGTGTCAGCCTTGCTAGTGACGGTGTCAGTCTGGTGTCAGCCTCTCCTCGTGACGGTGTCAGTCTGGTGTCAGCCTCTCCTCGTGACGGTGTCAGTCTGGTGTCAGCCTCGCTAGTGACGGTTTCAGTCTGGTGTCAGCCTCTCCTCGTGACGGTGTCCGTCTGGTGTCAGCCTCTCCTCGTGACGGTGTCAATCTGGTGTCAGCCTCGCTAGTGACGGTTTCAGTCTGGTGTCAGCCTCTCCTCGTGACGGTGTCAGTCTGGTGTCAGCCTCTCCTCGTGACGGTGTCCGTCTGGTGTCAGCCTCTCCTCGTGACGGTGTCAGTCTGGTGTCAGCCTCGCTAGTGACGGGG
Organism: Staurois parvus; assembly: GCF_062004578.1. Taxonomy (NCBI): domain Eukaryota; kingdom Metazoa; phylum Chordata; class Amphibia; order Anura; family Ranidae; genus Staurois; species Staurois parvus. The sequence goes on from NW_028320438.1 coordinate 27,542, forward strand.
TCGGTCTGGTGTCAGCCTTTCCTCGTGACAGGGTCGGTCTGGTGTCAGCCTCTCCTCGTGACGGTGTCGGTCTGGTGTCAGCCTCTCCTCGTGACGGGGTCCGTCTGGTGTCAGCCTCGCTAGTGACGGTTTCAGTCTGGTGTCAGCCTCTCCTCGTGACGGTGTCAGTCTGGTGTCAGCCTCGCTAGTGACGGTGTCAGTCTGGTGTCAGCCTCGCTAGTGACGGTTTCAGTCTGGTGTCAGCCTCTCCTCGTGACGGTGTCAGTCTGGTGTCAGCCTCTCCTCGTGACGGTGTAAGTCTGGTGTCAGCCTCGCTAGTGACGGTTTCAGTCTGGTGTCAGCCTCTCCTCGTGACGGTGTCCGTCTGGTGTCAGCCTCGCTAGTGACGAGGTCGGTCTGGTGTCAGCCTCGCTAGTGACGGGGTCGGTCTGGTGTCAGCCTCGCCTCGTGACGGTGTCGGTCTGGTGTCAGCCTCGCCTCGTGACGGTGTCGGTCTGGTGTCATCCTCGCTAGTGACGGTGTCGGTCTGGTGTCATCCTCGCCTCGTGACGGGGTCGGTCTGGTGTCAGCCTCGCTAGTGACGGAGTCAGTCTGGTGTCAGCCTCTCCTAGTGACGGTGTCGGTCTGGTGTCAGCCTCTCCTCGTGACGGTGTCGGTCTGGTGTCAGCCTCTCCTCGTGACAGGGTCCGTCTGGTGTCAGCCTCGCCTCATGACGGTGTCGGTCTGGTGTCATCCTCGCTAGTGACGGTTTCAGTCTGGTGTCAGCCTCTCCTCGTGACGGTGTAAGTCTGGTGTCAGCCTCGCTAGTGACGGTTTCAGTCTGGTGTGAGCCTCTCCTCGTGACGGTGTCCGTCTGGTGTCAGCCTCGCTAGTGACGGGGTCGGTCTGGTGTCAGCCTCGCTAGTGACGGGGTCGGTCTGGTGTCAGCCTCGCCTCGTGACGGTGTCGGTCTGGTGTCAGCCTCGCCTCGTGACGGTGTCGGTCTGGTGTCATCCTCGCTAGTGACGGTGTCGGTCTGGTGTCATCCTCGCCTCGTGACGGGGTCGGTCTGGTGTCAGCCTCGCTAGTGACGGAGTCAGTCTGGTGTCAGCCTCTCCTAGTGACGGTGTCGGTCTGGTGTCAGCCTCTCCTCGTGACGGTGTCGGTCTGGTGTCAGCCTCTCCTCGTGACAGGGTCCGTCTGGTGTCAGCCTCGCTAGTGACGGTTTCGGTCTGGTGTCAGCCTCTCCTCGTGACGGTGTCAGTCTGGTGTCAGCCTCGCTAGTGACGGTGTCAGTCTGGTGTCAGCCTCGCTAGTGACGGTGTCAGTCTGGTGTCAGCCTCTCCTCGTGACGGTGTCAGTCTGGTGTCAGCCTCTCCTCGTGACGGTGTCAGTCTGGTGTCAGCCTCGCTAGTGACGGGGTCGGTCTGGTGTCAGCCTCGCCTCGTGACGGTGTCGGTCTGGTGTCAGCCTCGCCTCATGACGGTGTCGGTCTGGAGTCATCCTCGCTAGTGACGGTGTCGGTCTGGTGTCATCCTCGCCTCGTGACGGGGTCGGTCTGGTGTCAGCCTCGCTAGTGACGGAGTCGGTCTGGTGTCAGCCTCTCCTCGTGACGGGGTCCGTCTGGTGTCAGCCTCTCCTCGTGACGGGGTCGGTCTGGTGTTAGCCTCTCCTCGTGACGGGGTCGGTCTGGTGTCAGCCTCTCCTCGTGACGGTGTCGGTCTGGTGTCAGCCTCTCCTCGTGACGGGGTCCGTCTGGTGTCAGCCTCTCCTCGTGACGGGGTCGGTCTGGTGTCAGCCTCTCCTCGTGACGGGGTCGGTCTGGTGTCAGCCTCTCCTCGTGACGGTGTCGGTCTGGTGTCAGCCTCTCCTCGTGACGGGGTCCGTCTGGTGTCAGCCTCTCCTCGTGACGGGGTCGGTCTGGTGTCAGCCTCGCTAGTGACGGTTTCAGTCTGGTGTCAGCCTCTCCTCGTGACGGTGTCAGTCTGGTGTCAGCCTCGCTAGTGACGGTGTCAGTCTGGTGTCAGCCTCGCTAGTGACGGTTTCAGTTTGGTGTCAGCCTCTCCTCGTGACGGTGTCAGTCTGGTGTCAGCCTCTCCTCGTGACGGTGTCCGTCTGGTGTCAGCCTCACTAGTGACGGTGTCAGTCTGGTGTCAGCCTCGCTAGTGACGGTGTCAGTCTGGTGTCAGCCTCTCCTCGTGACGGTGTCAGTCTGGTGTCAGCCTCTCCTCGTGACGGTGTCAGTCTGGTGTCAGCCTCGCTAGTGACGGTTTAAGTCTGGTGTCAGCCTCTCCTCGTGACGGTGTCCGTCTGGTGTCAGCCTCTCCTCGTGACGGTGTCAGTCTGGTGTCAGCCTCGCTAGTGACGGGGTCGGTCTGGTGTCAGCCTCTCCTCGTGACGGGGTCGGTCTGGTGTCAGCCTCTCCTCGTGACGGTGTCGGTCTGGTGTCAGCCTCTCCTCGTGACGGGGTCCGTCTGGTGTCAGCCTCTCCTCGTGACGGGGTCGGTCTGGTGTCAGCCTCTCCTCGTGACGGGGTCGGTCTGGTGTCAGCCTCGCTAGTGACGGTTTCAGTCTGGTGTCAGCCTCTCCTCGTGACGGTGTCAGTCTGGTGTCAGCTTCGCTAGTGACGGGGTCGGTCTGGTGTCAGCCTCTCCTCGTGACGGGGTCGGTCTGGTGTCAGCCTCGCTAGTGACGGTTTCAGTCTGGTGTCAGCCTCTCCTCGTGACGGTGTCAGTCTGGTGTCAGCCTCGCTAGTGACGGTTTCAGTCTGGTGTCAGCCTCTCCTCGTGACGGTGTCCGTCTGGTGTCAGCCTCGCTAGTGACGGGGTCGGTCTGGTGTCAGCCTCGCCTCGTGACGGTGTCGGTCTGGTGTCAGCCTCGCCTCATGACGGTGTCGGTCTGGTGTCATCCTCGCTAGTGACGGTGTCGGTCTGGTGTCATCCTCGCCTCGTGACGGGGTCGGTCTGGTGTCAGCCTCGCTAGTGACGGAGTCGGTCTGGTGTCAGCCTCTCCTCGTGACGGTGTCCGTCTGGTGTCAGCCTCTCCTCGTGACGGTGTCAGTCTGGTGTCAGCCTCGCTAGTGACGGGGTCGGTCTGGTGTCAGCCTCTCCTCGTGACGGGGTCGGTCTGGTGTCAGCCTCTCCTCGTGACGGTGTCGGTCTGGTGTCAGACTCTCCTCGTGACGGTTTTAGTCTGGTGTCAGCCTCTCCTCGTGACGGTGTCAGTCTGGTGTCAGCCTCTCCTCGTGACAGGGTCCGTCTGGTGTCAGCCTCGCTAGTGACGGTTTCGGTCTGGTGTCAGCCTCTCCTCGTGACGGTGTCAGTCTGGTGTCAGCCTCGCTAGTGACGGTGTCAGTCTGGTGTCAGCCTCGCTAGTGACGGTGTCAGTCTGGTGTCAGCCTCTCCTCGTGACGGTGTCAGTCTGGTGTCAGCCTCTCCTCGTGACGGTGTCAGTCTGGTGTCAGCCTCGCTAGTGACGGTTTCAGTCTGGTGTCAGCCTCTCCTCGTGACGGTGTCCGTCTGGTGTCAGCCTCTCCTCGTGACGGTGTCAGTCTGGTGTCAGCCTCGCTAGTGACGGGGTCGGTCTGGTGTCAGCCTCTCCTCGTGACGGGGTCGGTCTGGTGTCAGCCTCTCCTCGTGACGGTGTCGGTCTGGTGTCAGCCTCTCCTCGTGACGGGGTCCGTCTGGTGTCAGCCTCTCCTCGTGACGGTGTCAGTCTGGTGTCAGCCTCTCCTCGTGACGGTGTCAGTCTGGTGTCAGCCTCTCCTCGTGACGGTGTCAGTCTGGTGTCAGCCTCGCTAGTGACGGTTTCAGTCTGGTGTCAGCCTCTCCTCGTGACGGTGTCCGTCTGGTGTCAGCCTCTCCTCGTGACGGTGTCAGTCTGGTGTCAGCCTCGCTAGTGACGGGGTCGGTCTGGTGTCAGCCTCTCCTCGTGACGGGGTCGGTCTGGTGTCAGCCTCTCCTCGTGACGGTGTCGGTCTGGTGTCAGCCTCTCCTCGTGACGGGGTCCGTCTGGTGTCAGCATCTCCTCGTGACGGGGTCGGTCTGGTGTCAGCCTCTCCTCGTGACGGGGTCGGTCTGGTGTCAGCCTCGCTAGTGACGGTTTCAGTCTGGTGTCAGCCTCTCCTCGTGACGGTGTCAGTCTGGTGTCAGCCTCGCTAGTGACGGTGTCAGTCTGGTGTCAGCCTCTCCTCGTGACGGTTTCAGTCTGGTGTCAGCCTCTCCTCGTGACGGTGTCAGTCTGTTGTCAGCCTCGCTAATGACGGGGTCGGTCTGGTGTCAGCCTCTCCTCGTGACGGGGTCGGTCTGGTGTCAGCCTCTCCTCGTGACGGTGTCAGTCTGGTGTCAGCCTCACTAGTGACGGTTTCAGTCTGGTGTCAGCCTCTCCTCGTGACGGTGTCAGTCTGGTGTCAGCCTCGCTAGTGACGGAGTCAGTCTGGTGTCAGCCTCGCTAGTGACGGTGTCAGTCTGGTGTCAGCCTCTCCTCGTGACGGTGTCAGTCTGGTGTCAGCCTCTCCTCGTGACGGTGTCAGTCTGGTGTCAGCCTCGCTAGTGACGGTTTCAGTCTGGTGTCAGCCTCTCCTCGTGACGGTGTCCGTCTGGTGTCAGCCTCTCCTCGTGACGGTGTCAGTCTGGTGTCAGCCTCGCTAGTGACGGGGTCGGTCTGGTGTCAGCCTCTCCTCGTGACGGGGTCGGTCTGGTGTCAGCCTCTCCTCGTGACGGTGTCGGTCTGGTGTCAGCCTCTCCTCGTGACGGGGTCAGTCTGGTGTCAGCCTCTCCTCGTGACGGGGTCGGTCTGGTGTCAGCCTCTCCTCGTGACGGGGTCGGTCTGGTGTCAGCCTCGCTAGTGACGGTTTCAGTCTGGTGTCAGCCTCTCCTCGTGACGGTGTCAGTCTGGTGTCAGCCTCGCTAGTGACGGTGTCAGTCTGGTGTCAGCCTCGCTAGTGACGGTTTCAGTCTGGTGTCAGCCTCTCCTCGTGACGGTGTCAGTCTGGTGTCAGCCTCTCCTCGTGACGGTGTCAGTCTGGTGTCAGCCTCGCTAGTGACGGTTTCAGTCTGGTGTCAGCCTCTCCTCGTGACGGTGTCCGTCTGGTGTCAGCCTCTCCTCGTGACGGTGTCGGTCTGGTGTCAGCCTCTCCTCGTGACGGGGTCCGTCTGATGTCAGCCTCTCCTCGTGACGGGGTCGGTCTGGTGTCAGCCTCTCCTCGTGACGGGGTCGGTCTGGTGTCAGCCTCGCTAGTGTCGGTTTCAGTCTGGTGTCAGCCTCTCCTCGTGACGGTGTCAGTCTGGTGTCAGCCTCGCTAGTGACGGTGTCAGTCTGGTGTCAGCCTCGCTAGTGACGGTTTCAGTCTGGTGTCAGCCTCTCCTCGTGACGGTGTCAGTCTGGTGTCAGCCTCGCTAGTGACGGTTTCAGTCTGGTGTCAGCCTCTCCTCGTGACGGTGTCAGTCTGGTGTCAGCCTCTCCTCGTGACAGTGTCAGTCTGGTGTCAGCCTCGCTAGTGACGGTTTCAGTCTGGTGTCAGCCTCTCCTCGTGACGGTGTCAGTCTGGTGTCAGCCTCTCCTCGTGACGGTGTCAGTCTGGTGTCAGCCTCGCTAGTGACGGTTTCAGTCTGGTGTCAGCCTCTCCTCGTGACGGTGTCCGTCTGGTGTCAGCCTCGCTAGTGACGGGGTCGGTCTGGTGTCAGCCTCGCTAGTGACGGAGTCGGTCTGGTGTCAGCCTCTCCTCGTGACGGTGTCGGTCTGGTGTCAGCCTCTCCTCGTGACGGTGTCGGTCTGGTGTCAGCCTCTCCTCGTGACAGGGTCCGTCTGGTGTCAGCCTCGCTAGTGACGGTTTCGGTCTGGTGTCAGCCTCTCCTCGTGACGGTGTCAGTCTGGTGTCAGCCTCGCTAGTGACGGTGTCAGTCTGGTGTCAGCCTCGCTAGTGACGGTGTCAGTCTGGTGTCAGCCTCTCCTCGTGACGGTGTCAGTCTGGTGTCAGCCTCTCCTCGTGACGGTGTCAGTCTGGTGTCAGCCTTGCTAGTGACGGTTTCAGTCTGGTGTCAGCCTCTCCTCGTGACGGTGTCCGTCTGGTGTCAGCCTCTCATCGTGACGGTGTCAGTCTGGTGTCAGCCTCGCTAGTGAAGGGGTCGGTCTGGTGTCAGCCTCTCCTCGTGACGGGGTCGGTCTGGTGTCAGCCTCTCCTCGTGACGGTGTCGGTCTGGTGTCAGCCTCTCCTCGTGACGGGGTCCGTCTGGTGTCAGCCTCTCCTCGTGACGGGGTCGGTCTGGTGTCAGCCTCTCCTCGTGACGGGGTCGGTCTGGTGTCAGCCTCGCTAGTGACGGTTTCAGTCTGGTGTCAGCCTCTCCTCGTGACGGTGTCAGTCTGGTGTCAGCCTCGCTAGTGACGGTTTCAGTCTGGTGTCAGCCTCTCCTCGTGACGGTGTCAGTCTGGTGTCAGCCTCGCTAGTGACGGTGTCGGTCTGGTGTCAGCCTCTCCTCGTGACGGGGTCCGTCTGGTGTCAGCCTCTCCTCGTGACGGGGTCGGTCTGGTGTCAGCCTCTCCTCGTGACGGTGTCAGTCTGGTGTCAGCCTCGCTAGTGACGGGGTCGGTCTGGTGTCAGCCTCTCCTCGTGACGGGGTCGGTCTGGTGTCAGCCTCTCCTCGTGACGGTGTCAGTCTGGTGTCAGCCTCGCTAGTGACGTTTTCAGTCTGGTGTCAGCCTCTCCTCGTGACGGTGTCCGTCTGGTGTCAGCCTCGCTAGTGACGGGGTCGGTCTGGTGTCAGCATCGCTAGTGACGGGGTCGGTCTGGTGTCAGCCTCGCCTCGTGACGGTGTCGGTCTGGTGTCAGCCTCGCCTCGTAACGGTGTCGGGCTGGTGTCATCCTCGCTAGTGACGGTGTCGGTCTGGTGTCATCCTCGCCTCGTGACGGGGTCGGTCTGGTGTCAGCCTCGCTAGTGACGGAGTCGGTCTGGTGTCAGCCTCTCCTCGTGACGGTGTCGGTCTGGTGTCAGCCTCTCCTCGTGACGGTGTCAGTCTGGTGTCAGCCTCTCCTCGTGAAAGGGTCCGTCTGGTGTCAGCCTCGCTAGTGACGGTTTCGGTCTGGTGTCAGCCTCTCCTCGTGACGGTGTCAGTCTGGTGTCAGCCTCGCTAGTGACGGTGTCAGTCTGGTGTCAGCCTCGCTAGTGACGGTGTCAGTCTGGTGTCAGCCTCGCTAGTGACGGTGTCAGTCTGGTGTCAGCCTCTCCTCGTGACGGTGTCAGTCTGGTGTCAGCCTCTCCTCGTGACGGTGTCAGTCTGGTGTCAGCCTCGCTAGTGACGGTTTCAGTCTGGTGTCAGCCTCTCCTCGTGACGGTGTCGGTCTGGTGTCAGCCTCTCCTCGTGACGGTGTCAGTCTGGTGTCAGCCTCTCCTCGTGACGGTGTCAGTCTGGTGTCAGCCTCGCTAGTGACGGTTTCAGTCTGGTGTCAGCCTCTCCTCGTGACGGTGTCCGTCTGGTGTCAGCCTCTCCTCGTGACGGTGTCAGTCTGGTGTCAGCCTCGCTAGTGACGGGGTCGGTCTGGTGTCAGCCTCTCCTCGTGACGGGGTCCGTCTGGTGTCAGCCTCTCCTCGTGACGGGGTCGGTCTGGTGTCAGCCTCTCCTCGTGACGGGGTCGGTCTGGTGTCAGCCTCGCTAGTGACGGTTTCAGTCTGGTGTCAGCCTCTCCTCGTGACGGTGTCAGTCTGGTGTCTGCCTCGCTAGTGACGGTGTCAGTCTGGTGTCAGCCTCGCTAGTGACGGTTTCAGTCTGGTGTCAGCCTCTCCTTGTGACGGTGTCAGTCTGGTGTCAGCCTCGCTAGTGACGGTTTCAGTCTGGTGTCAGCCTCTCCTCGTGACGGTGTCAGTCTGGTGTCAGCCTCTCCTCGTGACGGTGTTAGTCTGGTGTCAGCCTCGCTAGTGACGGTTTCAGTCTGGTGTCAGCCTCTCCTCGTGACGGTGTCCGTCTGGTGTCAGCCTCGCTAGTGACGGGGTCGGTCTGGTGTCAGCCTCGCCTCGTGACGGTGTCAGTCTGGTGTCAGCCTCTCCTCGTGACGGTGTCAGTCTGGTGTCAGCCTCGCTAGTGACGGTGTCAGTCTGGTGTCAGCCTCGCTAGTGACGGTTTCAGTCTGGTGTCAGCCTCTCCTCGTGACGGTGTCAGTCTGGTGTCAGCCTCGCTAGTGACGGTTTCAGTCTGGTGTCAGCCTCTCCTCGTGACGGTGTCCGTCTGGTGTCAGCCTCTCCTCGTGACGGGGTCGGTCTGGTGTCAGCCTCTCCTCGTGACGGGGTCGGTCTGGTGTCAGCCTCTCCTCGTGACGGGGTCGGTCTGGTGTCAGCCTCTCCTCGTGACGGGGTCGGTCTGGTGTCAGCCTCGCTAGTGACGGTTTCAGTCTGGTGTCAGCCTCTCCTCGTGACGGTGTCAGTCTGGTGTCAGCCTCGCTAGTGACGGTGTCAGTCTGGTGTCAGCCTCGCTAGTGACGGTTTCAGTCTGGTGTCAGCCTCTCCTCGTGACGGTGTCAGTCTGGTGTCAGCCTCGCTAGTGACGGGGTCGGTCTGGTGTCAGCCTCTCCTCGTGACGGGGTCGGTCTGGTGTCAGCCTCTCCTCGTGACGGTGTCAGTCTGGTGTCAGCCTCGCTAGTGACGGTTTCATTCTGGTGTCAGCCTCTCCTCGTGACGGTGTCCGTCTGGTGTCAGCCTCGCTAGTGACGGGGTCGGTCTGGTGTCAGCCTCGCCTCGTGACGGTGTCGGTCTGGTGTCAGCCTCGCCTCGTGACGGTGTCGGTCTGGTGTCATCCTCGCTAGTGACGGTATCGGTCTGGTGTCAGCCTCGCTAGTGACAGAGTCGGTCTGGTGTCAGCCTCTCCTCGTGACGGTGTCGGTCTGGTGTCAGCCTCTCCTCGTGACGGTGTCGGTCTGGTGTCAGCCTCGCTAGTGACGGTGTCAGTCTGGTGTCAGCCTCGCTAGTGACGGTGTCAGTCTGGTGTCAGCCTCTCCTCGTGACGGTGTCGGTCTGGTGTCAGCCTCTCCTCGTGACAGGGTCCGTCTGGTGTCAGCCTCGCTAGTGACGGTTTCGGTCTGGTGTCAGCCTCTCCTCGTGACGGTGTCAGTCTGGTGTCAGCCTCGCTAGTGACGGTGTCAGTCTGGTGTCAGCCTCGCTAGTGACGGTGTCAGTCTGGTGTCAGCCTCGCTAGTGACGGGGTCAGTCTGGTGTCAGCCTCTCCTCGTGACGGGGTCGGTCTGGTGTCAGCCTCTCCTCGTGACGGGGTCAGTCTGGTGTCAGCCTCTCCTCGTGACGGTGTCAGTCTGGTGTCAGCCTCGCTAGTGACGGTTTCAGTCTGGTGTCAGCCTCTCCTCGTGACGGTGTCCGTCTGGTGTCAGCCTCTCCTCGTGACGGTGTCAGTCTGGTGTCAGCCTCGCTAGTGACGGTTTCAGTCTCGTGTCAGCCTCTCCTCGTGACGGTGTCAGTCTGGTGTCAGCCTCTCCTCGTGACGGTGTCATTCTGGTGTCAGCCTCTCCTCGTGACGGTGTCAGTCTGGTGTCAGCCTCGCTAGTGACGGTTTCAGTCTGGTGTCAGCCTCTCCTCGTGACGGTGTCCGTCTGGTGTCAGCCTCGCTAGTGACGGGGTCGGTCTGGTGTCAGCCTCTCTAGTGACGGGGTCGGTCTGGTGTCAGCCTCGCCTCGTGACGGTGTCGGTCTGGTGTCAGCCTCGCCTCGTGACGGTGTCGGTCTGGTGTCAGCCTCGCCTCGTGACGGTGTCGGTCTGGTGTCAGCCTCGCTAGTGACGGTTTCAGTCTGGTGTCAGCCTCTCCTCGTGACGGTGTCAGTCTGGTGTCAGCCTCTCCTCGTGACGGTGTCAGTCTGGTGTCAGCCTCGCTAGTGACGGTTTCAGTCTGGTGTCAGCCTCTCCTCGTGACGGTGTCAGTCTGGTGTCAGCCTCTCCTCGTGACGGTGTCAGTCTGGTGTCAGCCTCGCTAGTGACGGTGTCAGTCTGGTGTCAGCCTCGCTAGTGACGGTGTCAGTCTGGTGTCAGCCTCGCTAGTGACGGTTTCAGTCTGGTGTCAGCCTCTCCTCGTGACGGTGTCAGTCTGGTGTCAGCCTCGCTAGTGACGGTTTCAGTCTGGTGTCAGCCTCTCCTCGTGACGGTGTCAGTCTGGTGTCAGCCTCTCCTCGTGACGGTGTCAGTCTGGTGTCAGCCTCGCTAGTGACGGTTTCAGTCTGGTGTCAGCCTCTCCTCGTGACGGTGTCAGTCTGGTGTCAGCCTCTCCTCGTGACGGTGTCAGTCTGGTGTCAGCCTCGCTAGTGACGGTGTCAGTCTGGTGTCAGCCTCGCTAGTGACGGTGTCAGTCTGGTGTCAGCCTCGCTAGTGACGGTTTCAGTCTGGTGTCAGCCTCTCCTCGTGACGGTGTCAGTCTGGTGTCAGCCTCGCTAGTGACGGTTTCGGTCTGGTGTCAGCCTCTCCTCGTGACGGTGTCAGTCTGGTGTCAGCCTCGCTAGTGACGGTGTCAGTCTGGTGTCAGCCTCGCTAGTGACGGTGTCAGTCTGGTGTCAGCCTCGCTAGTGACGGTGTCAGTCTGGTTTCAGCCTCTCCTCGTGACGGTGTCAGTCTGGTGTCAGCCTCGCTAGTGACGGTGTCAGTCTGGTGTCAGCCTCTCCTCGTGACGGTGTCAGTCTGGTGTCAGCCTCGCTAGTGACGGGGTCGGTCTGGTGTCAGCCTCTCCTCGTGACGGGGTCGGTCTGGTGTCAGCCTCGCTAGTGACGGTTTCAGTCTGGTGTCAGCCTCTCCTCGTGACGGTGTCCGTCTGGTGTCAGCCTCGCTAGTGACGGTGTCAGTCTGGTGTCAGCCTCGCTAGTGACGGTTTCAGTCTGGTGTCAGCCTCTCCTCGTGACGGTGTCAGTCTGGTGTCAGCCTCGCTAGTGACGGGGTCGGTCTGGTGTCAGCCTCTCCTCGTGACGGGGTCGGTCTGGTGTCAGCCTCTCCTCGTGACGGTGTCAGTCTGGTGTCAGCCTCGCTAGTGACGGTTTCATTCTGGTGTCAGCCTCTCCTCGTGACGGTGTCCGTCTGGTGTCAGCCTCGCTAGTGACGGGGTCGGTCTGGTGTCAGCCTCGCCTCGTGACGGTGTCGGTCTGGTGTCAGCCTCGCCTCGTGATGGTGTCGGTCTGGTTTCATCCTCGCTAGTGACGGTGTCGGTCTGGTGTCAGCCTCGCTAGTGACAGAGTCGGTCTGGTGTCAGCCTCTCCTCGTGACGGTGTCGGTCTGGTGTCAGCCTCTCCTCGTGACGGTGTCGGTCTGGTGTCAGCCTCGCTAGTGACGGTGTCAGTCTGGTGTCAGCCTCGCTAGTGACGGTATCAGTCTGGTGTCAGCCTCTCCTCGTGACGGTGTCGGTCTGGTTTCAGCCTCTCCTCGTGACAGGGTCCGTCTGGTGTCAGCCTCGCTAGTGACGGTTTCGGTCTGGTGTCAGCCTCTCCTCGTGACGGTGTCAGTCTGGTGTCAGCCTCGCTAGTGACGGTTTCAGTCTGGTGTCAGCCTCTCCTCGTGACGGTGTCAGTCTGGTGTCAGCCTCTCCTCGTGACGGTGTCATTCTGGTGTCAGCCTCTCCTCGTGACGGTGTCAGTCTGGTGTCAGCCTCGCTAGTGACGGTTTCAGTCTGGTGTCAGCCTCTCCTCGTGACGGTGTCCGTCTGGTGTCAGCCTCGCTAGTGACGGGGTCGGTCTGGTGTCAGCCTCTCTAGTGACGGGGTCGGTCTGGTGTCAGCCTCGCCTCGTGACGGTGTCGGTCTGGTGTCAGCCTCGCCTCGTGACGGTGTCGGTCTGGTGTCAGCCTCGCCTCGTGACGGTGTCGGTCTGGTGTCAGCCTCGCTAGTGACGGTTTCAGTCTGGTGTCAGCCTCTCCTCGTGACGGTGTCAGTCTGGTGTCAGCCTCTCCTCGTGACGGTGTCAGTCTGGTGTCAGCCTCGCTAGTGACGGTTTCAGTCTGGTGTCAGCCTCTCCTCGTGACGGTGTCAGTCTGGTGTCAGCCTCTCCTCGTGACGGTGTCAGTCTGGTGTCAGCCTCGCTAGTGACGGTGTCAGTCTGGTGTCAGCCTCTCCTCGTGACGGTGTCAGTCTGGTGTCAGCCTCGCTAGTGACGGTGTCAGTCTGGTGTCAGCCTCGCTAGTGACGGTGTCAGTCTGGTGTCAGCCTCGCTAGTGACGGTTTCAGTCTGGTGTCAGCCTCTCCTCGTGACGGTGTCCGTCTGGTGTCAGCCTCTCCTCGTGACGGTGTCAGTCTGGTGTCAGCCTCGCTAGTGACGGGGTCGGTCTGGTGTCAGCCTCTCCTCGTGACGGTGTCCGTCTGGTGTCAGCCTCGCTAGTGACGGGGTCAGTCTGGTGTCAGCCTCGCTAGTGACGGGGTCGGTCTGGTGTCAGCCTCGCCTCGTGAAGGTGTCGTTCTGGTGTCAGCCTCGCCTCGTGACGGTGTCGGTCTGGTGTCATCCTCGCTAGTGACGGGGTAGGTCTGGTGTCAGCCTCGCTAGTGACGGGGTCGGTCTGGTGTCAGCCTCGCCTCGTGACGGTGTCGGTCTGCTGTCAGCCTCGCCTCGTGACGGTGTCGGTCTGGTGTCATCCTCGCTAGTGACGGTGTCGGTCTGGTGTCATCCTCGCCTCGTGACGGGGTCGGTCTGGTGTCAGCCTCGCTAGTGATGGAGTCGGTCTTGTGTCAGCCTCTCCTCGTGACGGTGTCGGTCTGGTGTCAGCCTCTCCTCGTGACGGTGTCGGTCTGGTGTCAGCCTCTCCTCGTGACAGGGTCCGTCTGGTGTCAGCCTCGCTAGTGACGGTTTTGGTCTGGTGTCAGCCTCTGCTCGTGACGGTGTCAGTCTGGTGTCAGCCTCGCTAGTGACGGTGTCAGTCTGGTGTCAGCCTCGCTAGTGACGGTGTCAGTCTGGTGTCAGCCTCTCCTCGTGACGGTGTCAGTCTGGTGTCAGCCTCTCCTCGTGACGGTGTCAGTCTGGTGTCAGCCTCGCTAGTGACGGTTTCAGTCTGGTGTCAGCCTCTCCTCGTGACGGTGTCCGTCTGGTGTCAGCCTCTCCTCGTGACGGTGTCAGTCTGGTGTCAGCCTCGCTAGTGACGGGGTCGGTCTGGTGTCAGCCTCTCCTCGTGACGGGGTCGGTCTGGTGTCAGCCTCTCCTCGTGACGGTGTCGGTCTGGTGTCAGCCTCTCCTCGTGACGGGGTCGGTCTGGTGTCAGCCTCTCCTCGTAACGGGGTCGGTCTGGTGTCAGCCTCGCTAGTGACGGTTTCAGTCTGGTGTCAGCCTCTCCTCGTGACGGTGTCAGTCTGGTGTCAGCCTCGCTAGTGACGGTGTCAGTCTGGTGTCAGCCTCGCTAGTGACGGTTTCAGTCTGGTGTCAGCCTCTCCTCGTGACGGTGTCAGTCTGGTGTCAGCCTCGCTAGTGACGGGGTCCGTCTGGTGTCAGCCTCTCCTCGTGACGAGGTCGGTCTGGTGTCAGCCTCTCCTCGTGACGGGGTCGGTCTGGTGTCAGCCTCGCTAGTGACGGTTTCAGTCTGGTGTCAGCCTCTCCTCGTGACGGTGTCAGTCTGGTGTCAGCCTCGCTAGTGACGGTGTCAGTCTGGTGTCAGCCTCGCTAGTGACGGTTTCAGTCTGGTGTCAGCCTCTCCTCGTGACGGTGTCAGTCTGGTGTTAGCCTCGCTAGTGACGGTTTCAGTCTGGTGTCAGCCTCTCCTCGTGACGGTGTCAGTCTGGTGTCAGCCTCGCTAGTGACGGGGTCCGTCTGGTGTCAGCCTCTCCTCGTGACGGGGTCGGTCTGGTGTCAGCCTCTCCTCGTGACGGGGTCGGTCTGGTGTCAGCCTCGCTAGTGACGGTTTCAGTCTGGTGTCAGCCTCTCCTCGTGACGGTGTCAGTCTGGTGTCAGCCTCGCTAGTGACGGTGTCAGTCTGGTGTCAGCCTCGCTAGTGACGGTTTCAGTCTGGTGTCAGCCTCTCCTCGTGACGGTGTCAGTCTGGTGTTAGCCTCGCTAGTGACGGTTTCAGTCTGGTGTCAGCCTCTCCTCGTGACGGTGTCAGTCTGGTGTCAGCCTCTCCTCGTGACGGTGTCAGTCTGGTGTCAGCCTCTCCTCGTGACGGGGTCGGTCTGGTGTCAGCCTCTCCTCGTGACGGTGTCAGTCTGGTGTCAGCCTCGCTAGTTACGGTTTCAGTCTGGTGTCAGCCTCTCCTCGTGACGGTGTCAGTCTGGTGTCAGCCTCGCTAGTGACGGTTTCAGTCTGGTGTCAGCCTCTCCTCGTGACGGTGTCCGTCTGGTGTCAGCCTCTCCTCGTGACGGTGTCAGTCTGGTGTCAGCCTCGCTAGTGACGGGGTCGGTCTGGTGTCAGCCTCTCCTCGTGACGGTGTCAGTCTGGTGTCAGCCTCTCCTCGTGACGGGGTCGGTCTGGTGTCAGCCTCTCCTCGTGACGGTGTCAGTCTGGTGTCAGCCTCGCTAGTTACGGTTTCAGTCTGGTGTCAGCCTCTCCTCGTGACGGTGTCAGTCTGGTGTCAGCCTCGCTAGTGACGGTTTCAGTCTGGTGTCAGCCTCTCCTCGTGACGGTGTCCGTCTGGTGTCAGCCTCTCCTCGTGACGGTGTCAGTCTGGTGTCAGCCTCGCTAGTGACGGGGTCGGTCTGGTGTCAGCCTCTCCTCGTGACGGGGTCGGTCTGGTGTCAGCCTCTCCTCGTGACGGTGTCGGTCTGGTGTCAGCCTCTCCTCGTGACGGGGTCGGTCTGGTGTCAGCCTCTCCTCGTAACGGGGTCGGTCTGGTGTCAGCCTCGCTAGTGACGGTTTCAGTCTGGTGTCAGCCTCTCCTCGTGACGGTGTCAGTCTGGTGTCAGCCTCGCTAGTGACGGTGTCAGTCTGGTGTCAGCCTCGCTAGTGACGGTTTCAGTCTGGTGTCAGCCTCTCCTCGTGACGGTGTCAGTCTGGTGTCAGCCTCGCTAGTGACGGGGTCCGTCTGGTGTCAGCCTCTCCTCGTGACGGGGTCGGTCTGGTGTCAGCCTCTCCTCGTGACGGGGTCGGTCTGGTGTCAGCCTCGCTAGTGACGGTTTCAGTCTGGTGTCAGCCTCTCCTCGTGACGGTGTCAGTCTGGTGTCAGCCTCGCTAGTGACGGTGTCAGTCTGGTGTCAGCCTCGCTAGTGACGGTTTCAGTCTGGTGTCAGCCTCTCCTCGTGACGGTGTCAGTCTGGTGTTAGCCTCGCTAGTGACGGTTTCAGTCTGGTGTCAGCCTCTCCTCGTGACGGTGTCAGTCTGGTGTCAGCCTCTCCTCGTGACGGTGTCAGTCTGGTGTCAGCCTCGCTAGTGACGGTTTCAGTCTGGTGTCAGCCTCTCCTCGTGACGGTGTCAGTCTGGTGTCAGCCTCTCCTCGTGACGGGGTCGGTCTGGTGTCAGCCTCTCCTCGTGACGGTGTCAGTCTGGTGTCAGCCTCTCCTCGTGACGGTGTCAGTCTGGTGTCAGCCTCTCCTCGTGACGGGGTCGGTCTGGTGTCAGCCTCTCCTCGTGACGGTGTCAGTCTGGTGTCAGCCTCGCTAGTTACGGTTTCAGTCTGGTGTCAGCCTCTCCTCGTGACGGTGTCCGTCTGGTGTCAGCCTCGCTAGTGACGGGGTCGGTCTGGTGTCAGCCTCGCTAGTGACGGGGTCGTTCTGGTGTCAGCCTCGCCTCGTGACGGGGTCGGTCTGGTGTCAGCCTCGCCTCGTGACGGTGTCGGTCTGGTGTCATCCTCGCTAGTGACGGTGTCGGTCTGGTGTCATCCTCGCCTCGTGACGGGGTCGGTCTGGTGTCAGCCTCGCTAGTGACGGAGTCGGTCTGGTGTCAGCCTCTCCTCGTGACGGTGTCGGTCTGGTGTCAGCCTCTCCTCGTGACGGTGTCGGTCTGGTGTCAGCCTCTCCTCGTGACAGGATCCGTCTGGTGTCAGCCTCGCTAGTGACGGTTTCAGTCTGGTGTCAGCCTCTCCTCGTGACGGTGTCCGTCTGGTGTCAGCCTCTCCTCGTGACGGTGTCAGTCTGGTGTCAGCCTCGCTAGTGACGGTGTCGGTCTGGTGTCATCCTCGCCTCGTGACGGGGTCGGTCTGGTGTCAGCCTCGCTAGTGACGTAGTCGGTCTGGTGTCAGCCTCTCCTCGTGACGGTGTCGGTCTGGTGTCAGCCTCTCCTCGTGACGGTGTCGGTCTGGTGTCAGCCTCTCCTCGTGACAGGGTCCGTCTGGTGTCAGCCTCGCTAGTGACGGTTTCGGTCTGGTGTCAGCCTCTCCTCGTGACGGTGTCAGTCTGGTGTCAGCCTCGCTAGTGACGGTGTCAGTCTGGTGTCAGCCTCGCTAGTGACGGTGTCAGTCTGGTGTCAGCCTCTCCTCGTGACGGTGTCAGTCTGGTGTCAGCCTCTCCTCGTGACGGTGTCAGTCTGGTGTCAGCCTCGCTAGTGACGGTTTCAGTCTGGTGTCAGCCTCTCCTCGTGACGGTGTCCGTCTGGTGTCAGCCTCTCCTCGTGACGGTGTCAGTCTGGTGTCAGCCTCGCTAGTGACGGGGTCGGTCTGGTGTCAGCCTCTCCTCGTGACGGTGTCGGTCTGGTGTCAGCCTCTCCTTGTGACGGTGTCGGTCTGGTGTCAGCCTCTCCTCGTGACGGGGTCGGTCTGGTGTTAGCCTCTCCTCGTGACGGGGTCGGTCTGGTGTCAGCCTCGCTAGTGACGGTTTCAGTCTGGTGTCAGCCTCTCCTCGTGACGGTGTCAGTCTGGTGTCAGCCTCGCTAGTGACGGTGTCAGTCTGGTGTCAGCCTCGCTAGTGACGGTTTCAGTCTGGTGTCAGCCTCTCCTCGTGACGGTGTCAGTCTGGTGTCAGCCTCTCCTCGTGATGGTGTCAGTCTGGTGTCAGCCTCGCTAGTGACGGTTTCAGTCTGGTGTCAGCCTCTCCTCGTGACGGTGTCGGTCTGGTGTCAGCCTCTCCTCGTGACGGTGTCAGTCTGGTGTCAGCCTCGCTAGTGACGGTGTCAGTCTGGTGTCAGCCTCTCCTCGTGACGGTGTCAGTCTGGTGTCAGCCTCTCCTCGTGACGGTGTCAGTCTGGTGTCAGACTCTCTAGTGACGGTTTCAGTCTGGTGTCAGCCTCTCCTCTTGACGGTGTCCGTCTGGTGTCAGCCTCTCCTCGTGACGGGGTCGGTCTGGTGTCAGCCTCTCCTTGTGACGGTGTCGGTCTGGTGTCAGCCTCTCCTCGTGACGGGGTCCGTCTGGTGTCAGCCTCTCCTCGTGACGGGGTCGGTCTGGTGTCAGCCTCTCCTCGTGACGGGGTCGGTCTGGTGTCAGCCTCGCTAGTGATGGTTTCAGTCTGGTGTCAGCCTCTCCTCGTGACGGTGTCAGTCTGGTGTCAGCCTCGCTAGTGACGGTGTCAGTCTGGTGTCAGCCTCGCTAGTGACGGTTTCAGTCTGGTGTCAGCCTCTCCTCGTGACGGTGTCAGTCTGGTGTCAGCCTCGCTAGTGACGGTTTCAGTCTGGTGTCAGCCTCTCCTCGTGACGGTGTCAGTCTGGTGTCAGCCTCTCCTCGTGACGGTGTCAGTCTGGTGTCAGCCTCTCCTCGTGACGGTGTCAGTCTGGTGTCAGCCTCGCTAGTGACGGTTTCAGTCTGGTGTCAGCCTCTCCTCGTGACGGTGTCCGTCTGGTGTCAGCCTCGCTAGTGACGGGGTCGGTCTGGTGTCAGCCTCGCTAGTGACGGGGTCGGTCTGGTGTCAGCCTCGCCTCGTGACGGTGTCGGTCTGGTGTCAGCCTCGCCTCGTGACGGTGTCGGTCTGGTGTCATCCTCGCTAGTGACGGTGTCGGTCTGGTGTCAGCCTCTCCTCGTGACAGGGTCCGTCTGGTGTCAGCCTCGCTAGTGACGGTTTCGGTCTGGTGTCAGCCTCTCCTCGTGACGGTGTCAGTCTGGTGTCAGCCTCGCTAGTGACGGTGTCAGTCTGGTGTCAGCCTCGCTAGTGACGGTTTCGGTCTGGTGTCAGCCTCTCCTCGTGACGGTGTCAGTCTGGTGTCAGCCTCGCTAGTGACGGTGTCAGTCTGGTGTCAGCTTCGCTAGTGACGGTGTCAGTGTGGTGTCAGCCTCTCCTCGTGACGGTGTCAGTCTGGTGTCAGCCTCGCTAGTGGCGGTTTCAGTCTGGTGTCAGCCTCTCCTCGTGACGGTGTCCGTCTGGTGTCAGCCTCTCCTCGTGACGGTGTCAGTCTGGTGTCAGCCTCGCTAGTGACGGGGTCGGTCTGGTGTCAGCCTCTCCTCGTGACGGTGTCGGTCTGGTGTCAGCCTCTCCTCGTGACGGGGTCGGTCTGGTGTCAGCCTCGCTAGTGACGGTTTAAGTCTGGTGTCAGCCTCTCCTCGTGACGGTGTCAGTCTGATGTCAGCCTCGCTAGTGACGGTGTCAGTCTGGTGTCAGCCTCTCCTCGTGACGGTGTCAGTCTGGTGTCAGCCTCGCTAGTGACGGTTTCAGTCTGGTGTCAGCCTCTCCTCGTGACGGTGTCAGTCTGGTGTCAGCCTCTCCTCGTGACGGTGTCAGTCTGGTGTCAGCCTCGCTAGTGACGGTTTCAGTCTGGTGTCAGCCTCTCCTCGTGACGGTGTCCGTCTGGTGTCAGCCTCGCTAGTGACGGGGTCGGTCTGGTGTCAGCCTCGCTAGTGACGGGGTCGGTCTGGTGTCAGCCTCGCCTCGTGACGGTGTCGGTCTGGTGTCAGCCTCGCCTCGTGACGGTGTCGGTCTGGTGTCATCCTCGCTAGTGACGGTGTCGGTCTGGTGTCAGCCTCTCCTCGTGACAGGGTCCGTCTGGTGTCAGCCTCGCTAGTGACGGTTTCGGTCTGGTGTCAGCCTCTCCTCGTGACGGTGTCAGTCTGGTGTCAGCCTCGCTAGTGACGGTGTCAGTCTGGTGTCAGCCTCGCTAGTGACGGTTTCGGTCTGGTGTCAGCCTCTCCTCGTGACGGTGTCAGTCTGGTGTCAGCCTCGCTAGTGACGGTGTCAGTCTGGTGTCAGCCTCGCTAGTGACGGTGTCAGTGTGGTGTCAGCCTCTCCTCGTGACGGTGTCAGTCTGGTGTCAGCCTCGCTAGTGGCGGTTTCAGTCTGGTGTCAGCCTCTCCTCGTGACGGTGTCCGTCTGGTGTCAGCCTCTCCTCGTGACGGTGTCAGTCTGGTGTCAGCCTCGCTAGTGACGGGGTCGGTCTGGTGTCAGCCTCTCCTCGTGACGGGGTCGGTCTGGTGTCAGCCTCTCCTTGTGACGGTGTCGGTCTGGTGTCAGCCTCTCCTCGTGACGGGGTCCGTCTGGTGTCAGCCTCTCCTCGTGATGGGGTCGGTCTGGTGTCAGCCTCTCCTCGTGACGGTGTCAGTCTGGTGTCAGCCTCTCCTCGTGACGGTGTCAGTCTGGTGTCAGCCTCGCTAGTGACGGTTTCAGTCTGGTGTCAGCCTCTCCTCGTGACGGTGTCCGTCTGGTGTCAGCCTCGCTAGTGACGGGGTCGGTCTGGTGTCAGCCTCGCTAGTGACGGGGTCGGTCTGGTGTCAGCCTCGCCTCGTGACGGTGTCGGTCTGGTGTCATCCTCGCTAGTGACGGTGTCGGTCTGGTGTCAGCCTCTCCTCGTGACAGGGTCCGTCTGGTGTCAGCCTCGCTAGTGACGGTTTCGGTCTGGTGTCAGCCTCTCCTCGTGACGGTGTCAGTCTGGTGTCAGCCTCGCTAGTGACGGTGTCAGTCTGGTGTCAGCCTCGCTAGTGACGGTTTCGGTCTGGTGTCAGCCTCTCCTCGTGACGGTGTCAGTCTGGTGTCAGCCTCGCTAGTGACGGTGTCCGTCTGGTGTCAGCCTCGCTAGTGACGGGGTCGGTCTGGTGTCAGCCTCGCCTCGTGACGGTGTCGGTCTGGTGTCAGCCTCGCCTCGTGACGGTGTCGGTCTGGTGTCATCCTCGCTAGTGACGGTGTCGGTCTGGTGTCAGCCTCTCCTCGTGACAGGGTCCGTCTGGTGTCAGCCTCGCTAGTGACGGTTTCGGTCTGGTGTCAGCCTCTCCTCGTGACGGTGTCAGTCTGGTGTCAGCCTCGCTAGTGACGGTGTCAGTCTGGTGTCAGCCTCGCTAGTGACGGATTCGGTCTGGTGTCAGCCTCTCCTCGTGACGGTGTCAGTCTGGTGTCAGCCTCGCTAGTGACGGTGTCAGTCTGGTGTCAGCCTCGCTAGTGACGGTGTCAGTGTGGTGTCAGCCTCTCCTCGTGACGGTGTCAGTCTGGTGTCAGCCTCGCTAGTGGCGGTTTCAGTCTGGTGTCAGCCTCTCCTCGTGACGGTGTCCGTCTGGTGTCAGCCTCTCCTCGTGACGGTGTCAGTCTGGTGTCAGCCTCGCTAGTGACGAGGTCGGTCTGGTGTCAGCCTCTCCTCGTGACGGTGTCCGTCTGGTGTCAGCCTCGCTAGTGACGGGGTCGGTCTGGTGGAAAGCCTCGCTAGTGACGGGGTCGGTCTGGTGTCAGCCTCGCCTCGTGACAGTGTCGGTCTGGTGTCAGCCTCGCCTCGTGACGGTGTCGGTATGGTGTCATCCTCGCTAGTGACGGTGTCGGTCTGGTGTCAGCCTCTCCTCGTGACGGTGTCGGTCTGGTGTCAGCCTCTCCTCGTGACGGTGTCGGTCTGGTGTCAGCCTCTCCTCGTGACGGTGTCCGTCTGGTGTCAGCCTCTCCTCGTGACGGTGTCAGTCTGGTGTCAGCCTCGCTAGTGACGGGGTCGGTCTGGTGTCAGCCTCTCCTCGTGACGGTGTCAGTCTGGTGTCAGCCTCGCTAGTGACGGTGTCAGTCTGGTGTCAGCCTCGTTAGTGACGGTGTCAGTCTGGTGTCAGCCTCTCCTCGTGACGGTGTCAGTCTGGTGTCAGCCTCGCTAGTGACGGTTTCAGTCTGGTGTCAGCCTCTCCTTGTGACGGTGTCCGTCTGGTGTCAGCCTATCCTCGTGACGGTGTCAGTCTGGTGTCAGCCTCGCTAGTGACGGGGTCGGTCTGGTGTCAGCCTCTCCTCGTGACGGTGTCGGTCTGGTGTCAGCCTCTCCTCGTGACGGTGTCCGTCTGGTGTCAGCCTCTCCTCGTGACGGTGTCAGTCTGGTGTCAGCCTCGCTAGTGACGGGGTCGGTCTGGTGTCAGCCTCTCCTCGTGACGGTGTCAGTCTGGTGTCAGCCTCGCTAGTGACGGTGTCAGTCTGGTGTCAGCCTCGTTAGTGACGGTGTCAGTCTGGTGTCAGCCTCTCCTCGTGACGGTGTCAGTCTGGTGTCAGCCTCGCTAGTGACGGTTTCAGTCTGGTGTCAGCCTCTCCTTGTGACGGTGTCCGTCTGGTGTCAGCCTATCCTCGTGACGGTGTCAGTCTGGTGTCAGCCTCGCTAGTGACGGGGTCGGTCTGGTGTCAGCCTCTCCTCGTGACGGGGTCGGTCTGGTGTCAGCCTCTCCTTGTGACGGTGTCGGTCTGGTGTCAGCCTCTCCTCGTGACGGGGTCCGTCTGGTGTCAGCCTCGCTAGTGACGGTTTCGGTCTGGTGTCAGCCTCTCCTCGTGACGGTGTCAGTCTGGTGTCAGCCTCGCTAGTGACGGTGTCAGTCTGGTGTCAGCCTCGCTAGTGACGGTGTCAGTCTGGTGTCAGCCTCTCCTCGTGACGGTGTCAGTCTGGTGTCAGCCTCTCCTCGTGACGGTGTCAGTCTGGTGTCAGCCTCGCTAGTGACGGTTTCAGTGTGGTGTCAGCCTCGCCTCGTGACGGTGTCGGTCTGGTGTCAGCCTCGCCTCGTGACGGTGTCGGTCTGGTGTCATCCTCGCTAGTGACGGTGTCGGTCTGGTGTCAGCCTCGCCTCGTGACGGTGTCGGTCTGGTGTCATCCTCGCTAGTGACGGTGTCGGTCTGGTGTCATCCTCGCCTCGTGACGGGGTCGGTCTGGTGTCAGCCTCGCTAGTGACGGAGTCGGTCTGGTGTCAGCCTCTCCTTGTGACGGTGTCGGTCTGGTGTCAGCCTCTCCTCGTGACGGTGTCGGTCTGGTGTCAGCCTCTCCTCGTGACAGGGTCCGTCTGGTGTCAGACTCTCCTCGTGACGGTGTCAGTCTGGTGTCAGCCTCGCTAGTGACGGTTTCAGTCTGGTGTCAGCCTCTCCTCGTGACGGTGTCTGTCTGGTGTCAGCCTCGCTAGTGACGGGGTCGGTCTGGTGTCAGCCTCGCTAGTGACGGGGTCGGTCTGGTGTCAGCCTCGCCTCGTGACGGTGTCGGTCTGGTGTCAGCCTCGCCTCGTGACGGTGTCGGTCTGGTGTCATCCTCGCTAGTGACGGTGTCGGTCTGGTGTCATCCTCGCCTCGTGACGGGGTCGGTCTGGTGTCAGCCTCGCTAGTGACGGAGTCGGTCTGGTGTCAGCCTCTCCTCGTGACGGTGTCGGTCTGGTGTCAGCCTCTCCTCGTGACGGTGTCGGTCTGGTGTCAGCCTCTCCTCGTGACGGTGTCGGTCTGGTGTCAGCCTCTCCTCGTGACGGGGTCGGTCTGGTGTCAGCCTCTCCTTGTGACGGTGTCGGTCTGGTGTCAGCCTCTCCTCGTGACGGGGTCCGTCTGGTGTCAGCCTCTCCTCGTGACGGGGTCGGTCTGGTGTCAGCCTCTCCTCGTGACGGGGTCGGTCTGGTGTCAGCCTCGCTAGTGACGGTTTCAGTCTGGTGTCAGCCTCTCCTCGTGACGGTGTCAGTCTGGTGTCAGCCTCTCCTCGTGACGGTGTCAGTCTGGTGTCAGCCTCGCTAGTGACGGTTTCAGTCTGGTGTCAGCCTCTCCTCGTGACGGTGTCAGTCTGGTGTCAGCCTCTCCTCGTGACGGTGTCAGTCTGGTGTCAGCCTCTCCTCGTGACGGTGTCAGTCTGGTGTCAGCCTCTCCTCGTGACGGTGTCAGTCTGGTGTCAGCCTCGCTAGTGACGGTTTCAGTCTAGTGTCAGCCTCTCCTCGTGACGGTGTCCGTCTGGTGTCAGCCTCGCTAGTGACGGGGTCGGTCTGGTGTCAGCCTCGCTAGTGACGGTGTCGGTCTGGTGTCAGCCTCGCCTCGTGACGGTGTCGGTCTGGTGTCAGCCTCGCCTCGTGACGGTGTCGGTCTGGTGTCATCCTCGCTAGTGACGGTGTCGGTCTGGTGTCAGCCTCTCCTCGTGACGGTGTCGGTCTGGTGTCAGCCTCTCCTCGTGACGGTGTCGGTCTGGTGTCAGCCTCTCCTCGTGACAGGGTCCGTCTGGTGTCAGCCTCGCTAGTGACGGTTTCGGTCTGGTGTCAGCCTCTCCTCGTGACGGTGTCAGTCTGGTGTCAGCCTCGCTAGTGACGGTGTCAGTCTGGTGTCAGCCTCGCTAGTGACGGTTTCGGTCTGGTGTCAGCCTCTCCTCGTGACGGTGTCAGTCTGGTGTCAGCCTCGCTAGTGACGGGGTCGGTCTGGTGTCAGCCTCTCCTCGTGACGGGGTCGGTCTGGTGTCAGCCTCTCCTTGTGACGGTGTCGGTCTGGTGTCAGCCTCTCCTCGTGACGGGGCCTGTCTGGTGTCAGCCTCTCCTCGTGACGGTGTCGGTCTGGTGTCATCCTCGCTAGTGACGGTGTCGGTCTGGTGTCAGCCTCTCCTCGTGACGGTGTCGGTCTGGTGTCAGCCTCTCCTCGTGACGGTGTCGGTCTGGTGTCAGCCTCTCCTCGTGACAGGGTCCGTCTGGTGTCAGCCTCGCTAGTGACGGTTTCGGTCTGGTGTCAGCCTCTCCTCGTGACGGTGTCAGTCTGGTGTCAGCCTCGCTAGTGACGGTGTCAGTCTGGTGTCAGCCTCGCTAGTGACGGTGTCAGTCTGGTGTCAGCCTCTCCTCGTGACGGTGTCAGTCTGGTGTCAGCCTCTCCTCGTGACGGTGTCAGTCTGGTGTCAGCCTCGCTAGTGACGGTTTCAGTCTGGTGTCAGCCTCTCCTCGTGACGGTGTCCGTCTGGTGTCAGCCTCTCCTCGTGACGGTGTCAGTCTGGTGTCAGCCTCGCTAGTGACGGGGTCGGTCTGGTGTCAGCCTCTCCTCGTGACGGGGTCGGTCTGGTGTCAGCCTCTCCTCGTGACGGTGTCGGTCTGGTGTCAGCCTCTCCTCGTGACGGGGTCGGTCTGGTGTCAGCCTCTCCTCGTGACTGGGTCGGTCTGGTGTCAGCCTCTCCTCGTGACGGGGTCGGTCTGGTGTTAGCCTCTCCTCGTGACGGGGTCGGTCTGGTGTCAGCCTCGCTAGTGACGGTTTCAGTCTGGTGTCAGCCTCTCCTCGTGACGGTGTCAGTCTGGTGTCAGCCTCGCTAGTGACGGTGTCAGTCTGGTGTCAGCCTCGCTAGTGACGGTTTCAGTCTGGTGTCAGCCTCTCCTCTTGACGGTGTCAGTCTGGTGTCAGCCTCGCTAGTGACGGTTTCAGTCTGGTGTCAGCCTCTCCTCGTGACGGTGTCAGTCTGGTGTCAGCCTCTCCTCGTGATGGTGTCAGTCTGGTGTCAGCCTCGCTAGTGACGGTTTCAGTCTGGTGTCAGCCTCTCCTCGTGACGGTGTCAGTCTGGTGTCATCCTCGCTAGTGACGGTGTCGGTCTGGTGTCATCCTCGCCTCGTGACGGGGTCGGTCTGGTGTCAGCCTCGCTTGTGACGGAGTCGGTCTGGTGTCAGCCTCTCCTCGTGACGGTGTCGGTCTGGTGTCAGCCTCTCCTCGTGACAGGGTCCGTCTGGTGTCAGCCTCGCTAGTGACGGTTTCGGTCTGGTGTCAGCCTCTCCTCGTGACGGTGTCAGTCTGGTGTCAGCCTCGCTAGTGACGGTGTCAGTCTGGTGTCAGCCTCGCTAGTGACGGTGTCAGTCTGGTGTCAGCCTCGCTAGTGACGGTGTCAGTCTGGTGTCAGCCTCTCCTCGTGACGGTGTCAGTCTGGTGTCAGCCTCTCCTCGTGACGGTGTCAGTCTGGTGTCAGACTCTCTAGTGACGGTTTCAGTCTGGTGTCAGCCTCTCCTCGTGACGGTGTCCGTCTGGTGTCAGCCTCTCCTCGTGACGGGGTCCGTCTGGTGTCAGCCTCTCCTCGTGACGGGGTCGGTCTGGTGTCAGCCTCTCCTTGTGACGGTGTCGGTCTGGTGTCAGCCTCTCCTCGTGACGGGGTCCGTCTGGTGTCAGCCTCTCCTCGTGACGGGGTCGGTCTGGTGTCAGCCTCTCCTCGTGACGGGGTCGGTCTGGTGTCAGCCTCGCTAGTGACGGTTTCAGTCTGGTGTCAGCCTCTCCTCGTGACGGTGTCAGTCTGGTGTCAGCCTCGCTAGTGACGGTGTCAGTCTGGTGTCAGCCTCGCTAGTGACGGTTTCAGTCTGGTGTCAGCCTCTCCTCGTGACGGTGTCAGTCTGGTGTCAGCCTCGCTAGTGACGGTGTCAGTCTGGTGTTAGCCTCGCTAGTGACGGTGTCAGTGTGGTGTCAGCCTCTCCTCGTGACGGTGTCAGTCTGGTGTCAGCCTCGCTAGCGGCGGTTTCAGTCTGGTGTCAGCCTCTCCTCGTGACGGTGTCCGTCTGGTGTCAGCCTCTCCTCGTGACGGTGTCAGTCTGGTGTCAGCCTCGCTAGTGACGGGGTCGGTCTGGTGTCAGCCTCTCCTCGTGACGGGGTCGGTCTGGTGTCAGCCTCTCCTTGTGACGGTGTCGGTCTGGTGTCAGCCTCTCCTCGTGACGGGGTCTGTCTGGTGTCAGCCTCTCCTCGTGACAGGGTCGGTCTGGTGTCAGCCTCTCCTCGTGACGGTGTCCGTCTGGTGTCAGCCTCGCTAGTGACGGGGTCGGTCTGGTGTCAGCCTCGCTAGTGACGGGGTTGGTCTGGTGTCAGCCTCGCCTCGTGACGGTGTCGGTCTGGTGTCAGCCTCGCCTCGTGACGGTGTCGGTCTGGTGTCATCCTCGCTAGTGACGGTGTCGGTCTGGTGTCAGCCTCTCCTCGTGACGGTGTCGGTCTGGTGTCAGCCTCTCCTCGTGACAGGGTCCGTCTGGTGTCAGCCTCGCTAGTGACGGTTTCGGTCTGGTGTCAGCCTCTCCTCGTGACGGTGTCAGTCTGGTGTCAGCCTCGCTAGTGACGGTGTCAGTCTGGTGTCAGCCTCGCTAGTGACGGTTTCGGTCTGGTGTCAGTCTCTCCTCGTGACGGTGTCAGTCTGGTGTCAGCCTCGCTAGTGACGGTGTTAGTCTGGTGTCAGCCTCGC
Source organism: Staurois parvus (assembly GCF_062004578.1). Lineage (NCBI taxonomy): Eukaryota > Metazoa > Chordata > Amphibia > Anura > Ranidae > Staurois > Staurois parvus. The sequence continues at coordinate 53,644 of NW_028320438.1, forward strand.
TAGTGACGGTGTCAGTCTGGTGTCAGCCTCTCCTCGTGACGGTGTCAGTCTGGTGTCAGCCTCGCTAGTGACGGTTTCAGTCTGGTGTCAGCCTCTCCTCGTGACGGTGTCCGTCTGGTGTCAGCCTCTCCTCGTGACGGTGTCAGTCTGGTGTCAGCCTCGCTAGTGACGGGGTCGGTCTGGTGTCAGCCTCTCCTCGTGACGGTGTCAGTCTGGTGTCAGCCTCGCTAGTGACGGTGTCAGTCTGGTGTCAGCCTCGCTAGTGACGGTGTCAGTCTGGTGTCAGCCTCTCCTCGTGACGGTGTCAGTCTGGTGTCAGCCTCGCTAGTGACGGTTTCAGTCTGGTGTCAGCCTCTCCTTGTGACGGTGTCCGTCTGGTGTCAGCCTCTCCTCGTGACGGTGTCAGTCTGGTGTCAGCCTCTCCTCGTGACGGGGTCGGTCTGGTGTCAGCCTCTCCTTGTGACGGTGTCGGTCTGGTGTCAGCCTCTCCTCGTAACGGGGTCCGTCTGGTGTCAGCCTCTCCTCGTGACGGTGTCGGTCTGGTGTCATCCTCGCTAGTGACGGTGTCGGTCTGGTGTCAGCCTCTCCTCGTGACGGTGTCGGTCTGGTGTCAGCCTCTCCTCGTGACGGTGTCGGTCTGGTGTCAGCCTCTCCTCGTGACAGGGTCCGTCTGGTGTCAGCCTCGCTAGTGACGGTTTCGGTCTGGTGTCAGCCTCTCCTCGTGACGGTGTCAGTCTGGTGTCAGCCTCGCTAGTGACGGTGTCAGTCTGGTGTCAGCCTCGCTAGTGACGGTGTCAGTCTGGTGTCAGCCTCTCCTCGTGACGGTGTCAGTCTGGTGTCAGCCTCTCCTCGTGACGGTGTCAGTCTGGTGTCAGCCTCGCTAGTGACGGTTTCAGTCTGGTGTCAGCCTCTCCTCGTGACGGTGTCCGTCTGGTGTCAGCCTCTCCTCGTGACGGTGTCAGTCTGGTGTCAGCCTCGCTAGTGACGGGGTCGGTCTGGTGTCAGCCTCTCCTCGTGACGGGGTCGGTCTGGTGTCAGCCTCTCCTCGTGACGGTGTCGGTCTGGTGTCAGCCTCTCCTCGTGACGGGGTCCGTCTGGTGTCAGCCTCTCCTCGTGACGGGGTCGGTCTGGTGTTAGCCTCTCCTCGTGACGGGGTCGGTCTGGTGTCAGCCTCGCTAGTGACGGTTTCAGTCTGGTGTCAGCCTCTCCTCGTGACGGTGTCAGTCTGGTGTCAGCCTCGCTAGTGACGGTGTCAGTCTGGTGTCAGCCTCGCTAGTGACGGTTTCAGTCTGGTGTCAGCCTCTCCTCGTGACGGTGTCAGTCTGGTGTCAGCCTCGCTAGTGACGGGGTCGGTCTGGTGTCAGCCTCGCTAGTGACGGGGTCGGTCTGGTGTCAGCCTCGCCTCGTGACGGTGTCGGTCTGGTGTCAGCCTCGCCTCGTGACGGTGTCGGTCTGGTGTCATCCTCGCCTCGTGACGGGGTCGGTCTGGTGTCAGCATCGCTAGTGACGGAGTCGGTCTGGTGTCAGCCTCTCCTCGTGACGGTGTCGGTCTGGTGTCAGCCTCTCCTCGTGACGGTGTCGGTCTGGTCTCAGCCTCTCCTCGTGACAGGGTCCGTCTGGTGTCAGCCTCGCTAGTGACGGTTTCGGTCTGGTGTCAGCCTCTCCTCGTGACGCTGTCAGTCTGGTGTCAGCCTCGCTAGTGACGGTGTCAGTCTGGTGTCAGCCTCGCTAGTGACGATGTCAGTCTGGTGTCAGCCTCGCTTGTGACGGTTTCAGTCTGGTGTCAGCCTCTCCTCGTGACGGTGTCCGTCTGGTGTCAGCCTCTCCTCGTGACGGTGTCAGTCTGGTGTCAGCCTCGCTAGTGACGGGGTCGGTCTGGTGTCAGCCTCTCCTCGTGACGGTGTCGGTCTGGTGTCAGCCTCTCCTCGTGACGGGGTCCGTCTGGTGTCAGCCTCTCCTCGTGACGGGGTCGGTCTGGTGTCAGCCTCTCCTCGTGACGGTGTCAGTCTGGTGTCAGCCTCTCCTCGTGACGGTGTCGGTCTGGTGTCAGCCTCTCCTCGTGACGGTGTCAGTCTGGTGTCAGCCTCGCTAGTGACGGTTTCGGTCTGGTGTCAGCCTCTCCTCGTGACGGTGTCGGTCTGGTGTCAGCCTCTCCTCGTGACAGGGTCCGTCTGGTGTCAGCCTCGCTAGTGACGGTTTCGGTCTGGTGTCAGCCTCTCCTCGTGACGGTGTCAGTCTGGTGTCAGCCTCGCTAGTGACGGTGTCAGTCTGGTGTCAGCCTCGCTAGTGACGGTGTCAGTCTGGTGTCAGCCTCTCCTCGTGACGGTGTCAGTCTGGTGTCAGCCTCTCCTCGTGACGGTGTCAGTCTGGTGTCAGCCTCGCTAGTGACGGTTTCAGTCTGGTGTCAGCCTCTCCTCGTGACGGTGTCCGTCTGGTGTCAGCCTCTCCTCGTGACGGTGTCAGTCTGGTGTCAGCCTCGCTAGTGACGTGGTCGGTCTGGTGTCAGCCTCTCCTCGTGACGGGGTCGGTCTGGTGTCAGCCTCTCCTCGTGACGGGGTCCGTCTGGTGTCAGCCTCTCCTCGTGACGGGGTCCGTCTGGTGTCAGCCTCTCCTCGTGACGGGGTCGGTCTGGTGTCAGCCTCGCTAGTGACGGTTTCAGTCTGGTGTCAGCCTCTCCTCGTGACGGTGTCAGTCTGGTGTCAGCCTCGCTAGTGACGGTGTCAGTCTGGTGTCAGCCTCGCTAGTGACGGTGTCAGTCTGGTGTCAGCCTCTCCTCGTGACGGTGTCAGTCTGGTGTCAGCCTCTCCTCGTGACGGTGTCAGTCTGGTGTCAGCCTCGCTAGTGACGGTTTCAGTCTGGTGTCAGCCTCTCCTCGTGACGGTGTCCGTCTGGTGTCAGCCTCTCCTCGTGACGGTGTCAGTCTGGTGTCAGCTTCGCTAGTGACGGTTTCAGTCTGGTGTCAGCCTCTCCTCGTGACGGTGTCCGTCTGGTGTCAGCCTCGCTAGTGACGGGGTCGGTCTGGTGTCAGCCTCGCTAGTGACGGGGTCGGTCTGGTGTCAGCCTCGCCTCGTGACGGTGTCGGTCTGGTGTCAGCCTCGCCTCATGACGGTGTCGGTCTGGTGTCATCCTCGCTAGTGACGGTGTCGGTCTGGTGTCATCCTCGCCTCGTGACGGGGTCGGTCTGGTGTCAGCCTCGCTAGTGACGGAGTCGGTCTGGTGTCAGCCTCTCCTCGTGACGGTGTCGGTCTGGTGTCAGCCTCTCCTCGTGACGGTGTCGGTCTGGTGTCAGCCTCTCCTCGTGACAGGGTCCGTCTGGTGTCAGCCTCGCTAGTGACGGTTTCGGTCTGGTGTCAGCCTCTCCTCGTGACGGTGTCAGTCTGGTGTCAGCCTCTCCTCGTGACGGTGCCAGTCTGGTGTCAGCCTCGCTAGTGACGGTTTCAGTCTGGTGTCAGCCTCTCCTCGTGACGGTGTCAGTCTGGTGTCAGCCTCTCCTCGTGACGGTGTCAGTCTGGTGTCAGCCTCGCTAGTGACGGGGTCGGTCTGGTGTCAGCCTCTCCTCGTGACGGGGTCGGTCTGGTGTCAGCCTCTCCTCGTGACGGTGTCGGTCTGGTGTCAGCCTCTCTTCGTGACGGGGTCCGTCTGGTGTCAGCCTCTCCTCGTGACGGGGTCCGTCTGTCGTCAGCCTCTCCTCGTGACGGTGTCAGTCTGGAGTCAGCCTCGCTAGTGACGGGGTCGGTCTGGTGTCAGCCTCTCCTCGTGACGGGGTCGGTGTGGTGTCAGCCTCTCCTCGTGACGGTGTCGGTCTGGTGTCAGCCTCTCCTCGTGACGGGGTCCGTCTGGTGTCAGCCTCTCCTCGTGACGGGGTCGGTCTGGTGTCATCCTCTCCTCGTGACGGGGTCGGTCTGGTGTCAGCCTCGCTAGTGACGGTTTCAGTCTGGTGTCAGCCTCTCCTCGTGACGGTGTCAGTCTGGTGTCAGCCTCGCTAGTGACGGTGTCAGTCTGGTGTCATCCTCGCCTCGTGACGGGGTCGGTCTGGTGTCAGCATCGCTAGTGACGGAGTCGGTCTGGTGTCAGCCTCTCCTCGTGACGGTGTCGGTCTGGTGTCAGCCTCTCCTCGTGACGGTGTCGGTCTGGTGTCAGCCTCTCCTCGTGACAGGGTCCGTCTGGTGTCAGCCTCGCTAGTGACGGTTTCGGTCTGGTGTCAGCCTCTCCTCGTGACGGTGTCAGTCTGGTGTCAGCCTCGCTAGTGACGGGGTCGGTCTGGTGTCAGCCTCGCTAGTGACGGTTTCAGTCTGGTGTCAGCCTCTCCTCGTGACGGTGTCAGTCTGGTGTCAGCCTCTCCTCGTGACGGTGTCAGTCTGGTGTCAGCCTCGCTAGTGACGGGGTCGGTCTGGTGTCAGCCTCTCCTCGTGACGGGGTCGGTCTGGTGTCAGCCTCTCCTCGTGACGGTGTCGGTCTGGTGTCAGCCTCTCTTCGTGACGGGGTCCGTCTGGTGTCAGCCTCTCCTCGTGACGGGGTCCGTCTGTCGTCAGCCTCTCCTCGTGACGGTGTCAGTCTGGAGTCAGCCTCGCTAGTGACGGGGTCGGTCTGGTGTCAGCCTCTCCTCGTGACGGGGTCGGTGTGGTGTCAGCCTCTCCTCGTGACGGTGTCGGTCTGGTGTCAGCCTCTCCTCGTGACGGGGTCCGTCTGGTGTCAGCCTCTCCTCGTGACGGGGTCGGTCTGGTGTCATCCTCTCCTCGTGACGGGGTCGGTCTGGTGTCAGCCTCGCTAGTGACGGTTTCAGTCTGGTGTCAGCCTCTCCTCGTGACGGTGTCAGTCTGGTGTCAGCCTCGCTAGTGACGGTGTCAGTCTGGTGTCATCCTCGCCTCGTGACGGGGTCGGTCTGGTGTCAGCATCGCTAGTGACGGAGTCGGTCTGGTGTCAGCCTCTCCTCGTGACGGTGTCGGTCTGGTGTCAGCCTCTCCTCGTGACGGTGTCGGTCTGGTGTCAGCCTCTCCTCGTGACAGGGTCCGTCTGGTGTCAGCCTCGCTAGTGACGGTTTCGGTCTGGTGTCAGCCTCTCCTCGTGACGGTGTCAGTCTGGTGTCAGCCTCGCTAGTGACGGGGTCGGTCTGGTGTCAGCCTCTCCTCGTGACGGGGTCGGTCTGGTGTCAGCCTCTCCTCGTGACGGTGTCGGTCTGGTGTCAGCCTCTCCTCGTGACGGGGTCGGTCTGGTGTCAGCCTCTCCTCGTGACGGGGTCGGTCTGGTGTCAGCCTCTCCTCGTGACGGGGTCGGTCTGGTGTCAGCCTCGCTAGTGACGGTTTCAGTCTGGTGTCAGCCTCTCCTCGTGACGGTGTCAGTCTGGTGTCAGCCTCGCTAGTGACGGTTTCAGTCTGGTGTCAGCCTCTCCTCGTGACGGTGTCAGTCTGGTGTCAGCCTCGCTAGTGACGGGGTCGGTCTGGTGTCAGCCTCTCCTCGTGACGGGGTCGGTCTGGTGTCAGCCTCTCCTCGTGACGGTGTCAGTCTGGTGTCAGCCTCGCTAGTGACGGTGTCAGTCTGGTGTCAGCCTCGCTAGTGACGGTGTCGGTCTGGTGTCATCCTCGCCTCGTGACGGGGTCGGTCTGGTGTCAGCCTCGCTAGTGACGGTTTCAGTCTGGTGTCAGCCTCTCCTCGTGACGGTGTCAGTCTGGTGTCAGCCTCGCTAGTGACGGTGTCAGTCTGGTGTCAGCCTCGCTAGTGACGGTTTCAGTCTGGTGTCAGCCTCTCCTCGTGACGGTGTCAGTCTGGTGTCAGCCTCGCTAGTGACGGGGTCGGACTGGTGTCAGCCTCTCCTCGTGACGGGGTCGGTCTGGTGTCAGCCTCTCCTCGTGACGGTGTCAGTCTGGTGTCAGCCTCGCTAGTGACGGTTTCAGTCTGGTGTCTGCCTCTCCTCGTGACGGTGTCCGTCTGGTGTCAGCCTCGCTAGTGACGGGGTCGGTCTGGTGTCAGCCTCGCTAGTGACGGGGTCGGTCTGGTGTCAGCCTCGCCTCATGACGGTGTCGGTCTGGTGTCAGCCTCGCCTCGTGACGGTGTCGGTCTGGTGTCATCCTCGCTAGTGACGGTGTCGGTCTGGTGTCATCCTCGCCTCGTGACGGGGTCGGTCTGGTGTCAGCCTCGCTAGTGACGGAGTCGGTCTGGTGTCAGCCTCTCCTCGTGACGGTGTCGGTCTGGTGTCAGCCTCTCCTCGTGACAGGGTCCGTCTGGTGTCAGCCTCGCTAGTGACGGTTTCGGTCTGGTGTCAGCCTCTCCTCGTGACGGTGTCAGTCTGGTGTCAGCCTCGCTAGTGACGGTGTCAGTCTGGTGTCAGCCTCTCCTCGTGACGGTGTCAGTCTGGTGTCAGCCTCTCCTCGTGACGGTGTCAGTCTGGTGTCAGCCTCGCTAGTGACGGTTTCAGTCTGGTCTCAGCCTCTCCTCGTGACGGTGTCCGTCTGGTGTCAGCCTCTCCTCGTGACGGTGTCAGTCTGGTGTCAGCCTCTCCTCGTGACGGTGTCGGTCTGGTGTCAGCCTCTCCTCGTGACGGGGTCCGTCTGGTGTCAGCCTCTCCTCGTGACGGTGTCAGTCTGGTGTCAGCCTCTCCTCGTGACGGTGTCAGTCTGGTGTCAGCCTCGCTAGTGACGGTTTCAGTCTGGTGTCAGCCTCTCCTCGTGACGGTGTCCGTCTGGTGTCAGCCTCGCTAGTGACGGGGTCGGTCTGGTGTCAGCCTCGCTAGTGACGGGGTCGGTCTGGTGTCAGCCTCGCCTCGTGATGGTGTCGGTCTGGTGTCAGCCTCGCCTCGTGACGGTGTCGGTCTGGTGTCATCCTCGCTAGTGACGGTGTCGGTCTGGTGTCATCCTCGCCTCGTGACGGGGTCGGTCTGGTGTCAGCCTCGCTAGTGACGGAGTCGGTCTGGTGTCAGCCTCGCCTCGTGACGGTGTCGGTCTGGTGTCAGCCTCGCCTCGTGACGGTGTCGGTCTGGTGTCATCCTCGCTAGTGACGGTGTCAGTCTGGTGTCAGCCTCTCCTCGTGACGGTGTCAGTCTGGTGTCAGCCTCGCTAGTGACGGTTTCAGTCTGGTGTCAGCCTCTCCTCGTGACGGTGTCAGTCTGGTGTCAGCCTCTCCTCGTGACGGTGTCAGTCTGGTGTCAGCCTCGCTAGTGATGGTTTCAGTCTGGTGTCAGCCTCTCCTCGTGACGGTGTCCGTCTGGTGTCAGCCTCTCCTCGTGACGGTGTCAGTCTGGTGTCAGCCTCGCTAGTGACGGTTTCAGTCTGGTGTCAGCCTCTCCTCGTGACGGTGTCAGTCTGGTGTCAGCCTCTCCTCGTGACGGTGTCAGTCTGGTGTCAGCCTCGCTAGTGATGGTTTCAGTCTGGTGTCAGCCTCTCCTCGTGACGGTGTCCGTCTGGTGTCAGCCTCTCCTCGTGACGGTGTCAGTCTGGTGTCAGCCTCGCTAGTGACGGTGTCAGTCTGGTGTCAGCCTCGCTAGTGACGGTGTCAGTCTGGTGTCAGCCTCGCTAGTGACGGTGTCAGTCTGGTGTCAGCCTCTCCTCGTGACGGGGTCGGTCTGGTGTCAGCCTCTCCTCATGACGGTGTCGGTCTGGTGTCAGCCTCTCCTCGTGACGGGGTCCGTCTGGTGTCAGCCTCTCCTCGTGACGGTGTCAGTCTGGTGTCAGCCTCTCCTCGTGACGGGGTCCGTCTGGTGTCAGCCTCTCCTCGTGACGGGGTCGGTCTGGTGTCAGCCTCTCCTCGTGACGGGGTCGGTCTGGTGTCAGCCTCGCTAGTGACGGTTTCAGTCTGGTGTCAGCCTCTCCTCGTGACGGTGTCAGTCTGGTGTCAGCCTCGCTAGTGACGGTGTCAGTCTGGTGTCAGCCTCGCTAGTGACGGTTTCAGTCTGGTGTCAGCCTCTCCTCGTGACGGTGTCAGTCTGGTGTCAGCCTCGCTAGTGACGGGGTCGGTCTGGTGTCAGCCTCTCCTCGTGACGGGGTCGGTCTGGTGTCAGCCTCTCCTCGTGACGGTGTCAGTCTGGTGTCAGCCTCGCTAGTGACGGTTTCAGTCTGGTGTCAGCCTCTCCTCGTGACGGTGTCCGTCTGGTGTCAGCCTCGCTAGTGACGGGGTCGGTCTGGTGTCAGCCTCGCTAGTGACGGGGTCGGTCTGGTGTCAGCCTCGCCTCGTGACGGTGTCGGTCTGGTGTCAGCCTCGCCTCGTGACTGTGTCGGTCTGGTGTCATCCTCGCTAGTGACGGTGTCTGTCTGGTGTCATCCTTGCCTCGTGACGGGGTCGGTCTGGTGTCAGCCTCGCTAGTGACGGTGTCAGTCTGGTGTCAGCCTCTCCTCGTGACGGTGTCAGTCTGGTGTCAGCCTCTCCTCGTGACGGTGTCCGTCTGGTGTCAGCCTCTCCTCGTGACGGTGTCAGTCTGGTGTCAGCCTCGCTAGTGACGGGGTCGGTCTGGTGTCAGCCTCTCCTCGTGACGGTGTCGGTCTGGAGTCATCCTCGCCTCGTGACGGGGTCGGTCTGGAATCAGCCTCGCTAGTGACAGAGTCGGTCTGGTGTCAGCCTCTCCTCGTGACGGTGTCGGTCTGGTGTCAGCCTCTCCTCGTGACGGTGTCGGTCTGGTGTCAGCCTCTCCTCGTGACAGGGTCCGTCTGGTGTCAGCCTCGCTAGTGACGGTTTCGGTCTGGTGTCAGCCTCTCCTCGTGACGGTGTCAGTCTGGTGTCAGCCTCGCTAGTGACGGTGTCAGTCTGATGTCAGCCTCGCTAGTGACGGTGTCAGTCTGGTGTCAGCCTCTCCTCGTGACGGTGTCAGTCTGGTGTCAGCCTCTCCTCGTGACGGTGTCAGTCTGGTGTCAGCCTCGCTAGTGACGGTTTCAGTCTGGTGTCAGCCTCTCCTCGTGACGGTGTCCGTCTGGTGTCAGCCTCTCCTCGTGACGGTGTCAGTCTGGTGTCAGCCTCGCTAGTGACGGGGTCGGTCTGGTGTCAGCCTCTCCTCGTGACGGGGTCGGTCTGGTGTCAGCCTCTCCTCGTGACGGTGTCGGTCTGGTGTCAGCCTCTCCTCGTGACGGGGTCCGTCTGGTGTCAGCCTCTCCTCGTGACGGGGTCGGTCTGGTGTCAGCCTCTCCTCGTGACGGGGTCGGTCTGGTGTCAGCCTCGCTAGTGACGGTTTCAGTCTGGTGTCAGCCTCTCCTCGTGACGGTGTCAGTCTGGTGTCAGCCTCGCTAGTGACGGGGTCGGTCTGGTGTCAGCCTCTCCTCGTGACGGGGTCGGTCTGGTGTCAGCCTCTCCTCGTGACGGTGTCAGTCTGGTGTCAGCCTCGCTAGTGACGGTTTCAGTCTGGTGTCAGCCTCTCCTCGTGACGGTGTCCGTCTGGTGTCAGCCTCGCTAGTGACGGGGTCGGTCTGGTGTCAGCCTCGCTAGTGACGGGGTCGGTCTGGTGTCAGCCTCGCTAGTGACGGTGTCAGTCTGGTGTCAGCCTCGCTAGTGACGGTTTCAGTCTGGTGTCAGCCTCTCCTCGTGACGGTGTCAGTCTGGTGTCAGCCTCGCTAGTGACGGTTTCAGTCTGGTGTCAGCCTCTCCTCGTGACGGTGTCAGTCTGGTGTCAGCCTCTCCTCGTGACAGTGTCAGTCTGGTGTCAGCCTCGCTAGTGACGGTTTCAGTCTGGTGTCAGCCTCTCCTCGTGACGGTGTCAGTCTGGTGTCAGCCTCTCCTCGTGACGGTGTCAGTCTGGTGTCAGCCTCGCTAGTGACGGTTTCAGTCTGGTGTCAGCCTCTCCTCGTGACGGTGTCCGTCTGGTGTCAGCCTCGCTAGTGACGGGGTCGGTCTGGTGTCAGCCTCGCTAGTGACGGGGTCGGTCTGGTGTCAGCCTCGCCTCGTGACGGTGTCGGTCTGGTGTCAGCCTCGCCTCGTGACGGTGTCGGTCTGGTGTCATCCTCGCTAGTGACGGTGTCGGTCTGGTGTCATCCTCGCCTCGTGACGGGGTCGGTCTGGTGTCAGCCTCGCTAGTGACGGAGTCGGTCTGGTGTCAGCCTCTCCTCGTGACGGTGTCGGTCTGGTGTCAGCCTCTCCTCGTGACGGTGTCAGTCTGGTGTCAGCCTCGCTAGTGACGGTTTCGGTCTGGTGTCAGCCTCTCCTCGTGACGGTGTCAGTCTGGTGTCAGCCTCGCTAGTGACGGTGTCAGTCTGGTGTCAGCCTCGCTAGTGACGGTGTCAGTCTGGTGTCAGCCTCTCCTCGTGACGGTGTCAGTCTGGTGTCAGCCTCTCCTCGTGACGGTGTCAGTCTGGTGTCAGCCTCGCTAGTGACGGTTTCAGTCTGGTGTCAGCCTCTCCTCGTGACGGTGTCCGTCTGGTGTCAGCCTCTCCTCGTGACGGTGTCAGTCTGGTGTCAGCCTCGCTAGTGACGGGGTCGGTCTGGTGTCAGCCTCTCCTCGTGACGGGGTTGGTCTGGTGTCAGCCTCTCCTCATGACGGTGTCCGTCTGGTGTCAGCCTCTCCTCGTGACGGGGTCCGTCTGGTGTCAGCCTCTCCTCGTGACGGGGTCGGTCTGGTGTCAGCCTCTCCTCGTGACGGGGTCGGTCTGGTGTCAGCCTCTCCTCGTGACAGTGTCAGTCTGGTGTCAGCCTCGCTAGTGACGGTTTCAGTCTGGTGTCAGCCTCTCCTCGTGACGGTGTCAGTCTGGTGTCAGCCTCTCCTCGTGACGGTGTCAGTCTGGTGTCAGCCTCGCTAGTGACGGTTTCAGTCTGGTGTCAGCCTCGCTAGTGACGGTTTCAGTCTGGTGTCAGCCTCTCCTCATGACGGTGTCCGTCTGGTGTCAGCCTCGCTAGTGACGGGGTCGGTCTGGTGTCAGCCTCGCTAGTGACGGTGTCAGTCTGGTGTCAGCCTCTCCTCGTGACGGTGTCAGTCTGGTGTCAGCCTCTCCTCGTGACGGTGTCAGTCTGGTGTCAGCCTCGCTAGTGACGGTTTCAGTCTGGTGTCAGCCTCTCCTCGTGACGGTGTCCGTCTGGTGTCAGCCTCTCCTCGTGACGGTGTCAGTCTGGTGTCAGCCTCGCTAGTGACGGGGTCGGTCTGGTGTCAGCCTCTCTTCGTGACGGGGTCGGTCTGGTGTCAGCCTCTCCTCGTGACGGTGTCGGTCTGGTGTCAGCCTCTCCTCGTGACGGTGTCAGTCTGGTGTCAGCCTCTCCTCGTGACGGTGTCAGTCTGGTGTCAGCCTCGCTAGTGACGGTTTCAGTCTGGTGTCAGCCTCTCCTCGTGACGGTGTCCGTCTGGTGTCAGCCTCGCTAGTGACGGGGTCGGTCTGGTGTCAGCCTCGCTAGTGACGGGGTCGGTCTGGTGTCAGCCTCGCCTCGTGACGGGGTCGGTCTGGTGTCAGCCTCTCCTCGTGACAGTGTCAGTCTGGTGTCAGCCTCGCTAGTGACGGTTTCAGTCTGGTGTCAGCCTCTCCTCGTGACGGTGTCAGTCTGGTGTCAGCCTCTCCTCGTGACGGTGTCAGTCTGGTGTCAGCCTCGCTAGTGACGGTTTCAGTCTGGTGTCAGCCTCGCTAGTGACGGTTTCAGTCTGGTGTCAGCCTCTCCTCATGACGGTGTCCGTCTGGTGTCAGCCTCGCTAGTGACGGGGTCGGTCTGGTGTCAGCCTCGCTAGTGACGGTGTCAGTCTGGTGTCAGCCTCTCCTCGTGACGGTGTCAGTCTGGTGTCAGCCTCTCCTCGTGACGGTGTCAGTCTGGTGTCAGCCTCGCTAGTGACGGTTTCAGTCTGGTGTCAGCCTCTCCTCGTGACGGGGTCGGTCTGGTGTCAGCCTCTCTTCGTGACGGGGTCGGTCTGGTGTCAGCCTCTCCTCGTGACGGTGTCGGTCTGGTGTCAGCCTCTCCTCGTGACGGTGTCAGTCTGGTGTCAGCCTCTCCTCGTGACGGTGTCAGTCTGGTGTCAGCCTCGCTAGTGACGGTTTCAGTCTGGTGTCAGCCTCTCCTCGTGACGGTGTCCGTCTGGTGTCAGCCTCGCTAGTGACGGGGTCGGTCTGGTGTCAGCCTCGCTAGTGACGGGGTCGGTCTGGTGTCAGCCTCGCCTCGTGACGGTGTCGGTCTGGTGTCATCCTCGCTAGTGACGGTGTCGGTCTGGTGTCATCCTCGCCTCGTGACGGGTCGGTCTGGTGTCAGCCTCGCTAGTGACGGAGTCGGTCTGGTGTCAGCCTCTCCTCGTGACGGTGTCGGTCTGGTGTCAGCCTCGCTAGTGACGGGGTCGGTCTGGTGTCAGCCTCGCTAGTGACGGTGTCAGTCTGGTGTCAGCCTCTCCTCGTGACGGTGTCAGTCTGGTGTCAGCCTCTCCTCGTGACGGTGTCAGTCTGGTGTCAGCCTCGCTAGTGACGGTTTCAGTCTGGTGTCAGCCTCTCCTCGTGACGGTGTCCGTCTGGTGTCAGCCTCTCCTCGTGACGGTGTCAGTCTGGTGTCAGCCTCGCTAGTGACGGGGTCGGTCTGGTGTCAGCCTCTCTTCGTGACGGGGTCGGTCTGGTGTCAGCCTCTCCTCGTGACGGTGTCGGTCTGGTGTCAGCCTCTCCTCGTGACGGTGTCAGTCTGGTGTCAGCCTCTCCTCGTGACGGTGTCAGTCTGGTGTCAGCCTCGCTAGTGACGGTTTCAGTCTGGTGTCAGCCTCTCCTCGTGACGGTGTCCGTCTGGTGTCAGCCTCGCTAGTGACGGGGTCGGTCTGGTGTCAGCCTCGCTAGTGACGGGGTCGGTCTGGTGTCAGCCTCGCCTCGTGACGGGGTCGGTCTGGTGTCAGCCTCGCCTCGTGACGGTGTCGGTCTGGTGTCATCCTCGCCTCGTGACGGGTCGGTCTGGTGTCAGCCTCGCTAGTGACGGAGTCGGTCTGGTGTCAGCCTCTCCTCGTGACGGTGTCGGTCTGGTGTCAGCCTCTCCTCGTGACGGTGTCAGTCTGGTGTCAGCCTCTCCTCGTGACGGTGTCAGTCTGGTGTCAGCCTCTCCTCGTGACGGTGTCAGTCTGGTGTCAGCCTCGCTAGTGACGGGGTCGGTCTGGTGTCAGCCTCTCCTCGTGACGGGGTCGGTCTGGTGTCAGCCTCTCCTCGTGACGGTGTCGGTCTGGTGTCAGCCTCTCCTCGTGACGGGGTCCGTCTGGTGTCAGCCTCTCCTCGTGACGGGGTCGGTCTGGTGTCAGCCTCTCCTCGTGACGGGGTCGGTCTGGTGTCAGCCTCGCTAGTGACGGTTTCAGTCTGGTGTCAGCCTCTCCTCGTGACGGTGTCAGTCTGGTGTCAGCCTCGCTAGTGACGGTGTCAGTCTGGTGTCAGCCTCGCTAGTGACGGTTTCAGTCTGGTGTCTGCCTCTCCTCGTGACGGTGTCAGTCTGGTGTCAGCCTCGCTAGTGACGATTTCAGTCTGGTGTCAGCCTCTCCTCGTGACGGTGTCAGTCTGGTGTCAGCCTCGCTAGTGACGGTTTCAGTCTGGTGTCAGCCTCTCCTCGTGACGGTGTCAGTCTGGTGTCAGCCTCTCCTCGTGACAGTGTCAGTCTGGTGTCAGCCTCGCTAGTGACGGTTTCAGTCTGGTGTCAGCCTCTCCTCGTGACGGTGTCAGTCTGGTGTCAGCCTCTCCTCGTGACGGTGTCAGTCTGGTGTCAGACTCGCTAGTGACGGTTTCAGTCTGGTGTCAGCCTCTCCTCGTGACGGTGTCCGTCTGGTGTCAGCCTCGCTAGTGACGGGGTCGGTCTGGTGTCAGCCTCGCTAGTGACGGGGTCGGTCTGGTGTCAGCCTCGCCTCGTGACGGTGTCGGTCTGGTGTCAGCCTCGCCTCGTGACGGTGTCGGTCTGGTGTCATCCTCGCTAGTGACGGTGTCGGTCTGGTGTCATCCTCGCCTCGTGACGGGGTCGGTCTGGTGTCAGCCTCGCTAGTGACGGAGTCGGTCTGGTGTCAGCCTCTCCTCGTTACGGTGTCGGTCTGGTGTCAGCCTCTCCTCGTGACGGTGTCGGTCTGGTGTCAGCCTCTCCTCGTAACAGGGTCCGTCTGGTGTCAGCCTCGCTAGTGACGGTTTCGGTCTGGTGTCAGCCTCTCCTCGTGACGGTGTCAGTCTGGTGTCAGCCTCGCTAGTGACGGGGTCTTTCTGGTGTCAGCCTCTCCTCGTGACGGGGTCGGTCTGGTGTCAGCCTCTCCTCGTGACGGTGTCGGTCTGGTGTCAGCCTCTCCTCGTGACGGGGTCCGTCTGGTGTCAGCCTCTCCTCGTGACAGGGTCGGTCTGGTGTCAGCCTCTCCTCGTGACGGGGTCGGTCTGGTGTCAGCCTCGCTAGTGACGGTTTCAGTCTGGTGTCAGCCTCTCCTCGTGACGGTGTCAGTCTGGTGTCAGCCTCGCTAGTGACGGTGTCAGTCTGGTGTCAGCCTCGCTAGTGACGGTTTCAGTCTGGTGTCAGCCTCTCCTCGTGACGGTGTCAGTCTGGTGTCAGCCTCGCTAGTGACGGGGTCGGACTGGTGTCAGCCTCTCCTCGTGACGGGGTCGGTCTGGTGTCAGCCTCTCCTCGTGACGGTGTCAGTCTGGTGTCAGCCTCGCTAGTGACGGTTTCAGTCTGGTGTCTGCCTCTCCTCGTGACGGTGTCCGTCTGGTGTCAGCCTCGCTAGTGACGGGGTCGGTCTGGTGTCAGCCTCGCTAGTGACGGGGTCGGTCTGGTGTCAGCCTCGCCTCATGACGGTGTCGGTCTGGTGTCAGCCTCGCCTCGTGACGGTGTCGGTCTGGTGTCATCCTCGCTAGTGACGGGGTCGGTCTGGTGTCAGCCTCGCTAGTGACGGAGTCGGTCTGGTGTCAGCCTCTCCTCGTGACGGTGTCGGTCTGGTGTCAGCCTCTCCTCGTGACAGGGTCCGTCTGGTGTCAGCCTCGCTAGTGACGGTTTCGGTCTGGTGTCAGCCTCTCCTCGTGACGGTGTCAGTCTGGTGTCAGCCTCGCTAGTGACGGTGTCAGTCTGGTGTCAGCCTCTCCTCGTGACGGTGTCAGTCTGGTGTCAGCCTCTCCTCGTGACGGTGTCAGTCTGGTGTCAGCCTCGCTAGTGACGGTTTCAGTCTGGTCTCAGCCTCTCCTCGTGACGGTGTCCGTCTGGTGTCAGCCTCTCCTCGTGACGGTGTCAGTCTGGTGTCAGCCTCTCCTCGTGACGGTGTCGGTCTGGTGTCAGCCTCTCCTCGTGACGGGGTCCGTCTGGTGTCAGCCTCTCCTCGTGACGGTGTCAGTCTGGTGTCAGCCTCTCCTCGTGACGGTGTCAGTCTGGTGTCAGCCTCGCTAGTGACGGTTTCAGTCTGGTGTCAGCCTCTCCTCGTGACGGTGTCCGTCTGGTGTCAGCCTCGCTAGTGACGGGGTCGGTCTGGTGTCAGCCTCGCTAGTGACGGGGTCGGTCTGGTGTCAGCCTCGCCTCGTGATGGTGTCGGTCTGGTGTCAGCCTCGCCTCGTGACGGTGTCGGTCTGGTGTCATCCTCGCTAGTGACGGTGTCGGTCTGGTGTCATCCTCGCCTCGTGACGGGGTCGGTCTGGTGTCAGCCTCGCTAGTGACGGAGTCGGTCTGGTGTCAGCCTCGCCTCGTGACGGTGTCGGTCTGGTGTCAGCCTCGCCTCGTGACGGTGTCGGTCTGGTGTCATCCTCGCTAGTGACGGTGTCAGTCTGGTGTCAGCCTCTCCTCGTGACGGTGTCAGTCTGGTGTCAGCCTCGCTAGTGACGGTTTCAGTCTGGTGTCAGCCTCTCCTCGTGACGGTGTCAGTCTGGTGTCAGCCTCTCCTCGTGACGGTGTCAGTCTGGTGTCAGCCTCGCTAGTGATGGTTTCAGTCTGGTGTCAGCCTCTCCTCGTGACGGTGTCCGTCTGGTGTCAGCCTCTCCTCGTGACGGTGTCAGTCTGGTGTCAGCCTCGCTAGTGACGGTTTCAGTCTGGTGTCAGCCTCTCCTCGTGACGGTGTCAGTCTGGTGTCAGCCTCTCCTCGTGACGGTGTCAGTCTGGTGTCAGCCTCGCTAGTGATGGTTTCAGTCTGGTGTCAGCCTCTCCTCGTGACGGTGTCCGTCTGGTGTCAGCCTCTCCTCGTGACGGTGTCAGTCTGGTGTCAGCCTCGCTAGTGACGGTGTCAGTCTGGTGTCAGCCTCGCTAGTGACGGTGTCAGTCTGGTGTCAGCCTCGCTAGTGACGGTGTCAGTCTGGTGTCAGCCTCTCCTCGTGACGGTGTCAGTCTGGTGTCAGCCTCTCCTTGTGACGGTGTCAGTCTGGTGTCAGCCTCTCCTCGTGACGGGGTCCGTCTGGTGTTAGCCTCTCCTCGTGACAGGGTCGGTCTGGTGTCAGCCTCTCCTCGTGACGGGGTCGGTCTGGTGTCAGCCTCGCTAGTGACGGTTTCAGTCTGGTGTCAGCCTCTCCTCGTGACGGTGTCAGTCTGGTGTCAGCCTCGCTAGTGACGGTGTCAGTCTGGTGTCAGCCTCGCTAGTGACGGTTTCAGTCTGGTGTCAGCCTCTCCTCGTGACGGTGTCAGTCTGGTGTCAGCCTCGCTAGTGACGGGGTCGGACTGGTGTCAGCCTCTCCTCGTGACGGGGTCGGTCTGGTGTCAGCCTCTCCTCGTGACGGTGTCAGTCTGGTGTCAGCCTCGCTAGTGACGGTTTCAGTCTGGTGTCAGCCTCTCCTCGTGACGGTGTCCGTCTGGTGTCAGCCTCGCTAGTGACGGGGTCGGTCTGGTGTCAGCCTCGCTAGTGACGGGGTCGGTCTGGTGTCAGCCTCGCCTCATGACGGTGTCGGTCTGGTGTCAGCCTCGCCTCGTGACGGTGTCGGTCTGGTGTCATCCTCGCTAGTGACGGTGTCGGTCTGGTGTCATCCTCGCCTCGTGACGGGGTCGGTCTGGTGTCAGCCTCGCTAGTGACGGGGTCGGTCTGGTGTCAGCCTCTCCTCGTGACGGTGTCAGTCTGGTGTCAGCCTCTCCTCGTGACGGTGTCAGTCTGGTGTCAGCCTCGCTAGTGACGGTTTCAGTCTGGTGTCAGCCTCTCCTCGTGACGGTGTCAGTCTGGTGTCAGCCTCTCCTCGTGACGGTGTCAGTCTGGTGTCAGCCTCGCTAGTGATGGTTTCAGTCTGGTGTCAGCCTCTCCTCGTGACGGTGTCCGTCTGGTGTCAGCCTCTCCTCGTGACGGTGTCAGTCTGGTGTCAGCCTCGCTAGTGACGGTGTCAGTCTGGTGTCAGCCTCGCTAGTGACGGTGTCAGTCTGGTGTCAGCCTCTCCTCGTGACGGTGTAAGTCTGGTGTCAGCCTCTCCTTGTGACGGTGTCAGTCTGGTGTCAGCCTCTCCTCGTGACGGGGTCCGTCTGGTGTCAGCCTCTCCTCGTGACAGGGTCGGTCTGGTGTCAGCCTCTCCTCGTGACGGGGTCGGTCTGGTTTCAGCCTCGCTAGTGACGGTTTCAGTCTGGTGTCAGCCTCTCCTCGTGACGGTGTCAGTCTGGTGTCAGCCTCGCTAGTGACGGTGTCGGTCTGGTGTCAGCCTCGCTAGTGACGGTTTCAGTCTGGTGTCAGCCTCTCCTCGTGACGGTGTCCGTCTGGTGTCAGCCTCGCTAGTGACGGGGTCGGTCTGGTGTCAGCCTCGCTAGTGACGGGGTCGGTCTGGTGTCAGCCTCGCCTCGTGATGGTGTCGGTCTGGTGTCAGCCTCGCCTCGTGACGGTGTCGGTCTGGTGTCATCCTCGCTAGTGACGGTGTCGGTCTGGTGTCATCCTCGCCTCGTGACGGGGTCGGTCTGGTGTCAGCCTCGCTAGTGACGGAGTCGGTCTGGTGTCAGCCTCGCCTCGTGACGGTGTCGGTCTGGTGTCAGCCTCGCCTCGTGACGGTGTCGGTCTGGTGTCATCCTCGCTAGTGACGGTGTCAGTCTGGTGTCAGCCTCTCCTCGTGACGGTGTCAGTCTGGTGTCAGCCTCGCTAGTGACGGTGTCAGTCTGGTGTCAGCCTCTCCTCGTGACGGTGTCAGTCTGGTGTCAGCCTCGCTAGTGATGGTTTCAGTCTGGTGTCAGCCTCTCCTCGTGACGGTGTCCGTCTGGTGTCAGCCTCTCCTCGTGACGGTGTCAGTCTGGTGTCAGCCTCGCTAGTGACGGTGTCAGTCTGGTGTCAGCCTCGCTAGTGACGGTGTCAGTCTGGTGTCAGCCTCGCTAGTGACGGTGTCAGTCTGGTGTCAGCCTCTCCTCGTGACGGTGTAAGTCTGGTGTCAGCCTCTCCTTGTGACGGTGTCAGTCTGGTGTCAGCCTCTCCTCGTGACGGGGTCCGTCTGGTGTCAGCCTCTCCTCGTGACAGGGTCGGTCTGGTGTCAGCCTCTCCTCGTGACGGGGTCGGTCTGGTGTCAGCCTCGCTAGTGACGGTTTCAGTCTGGTGTCAGCCTCTCCTCGTGACGGTGTCAGTCTGGTGTCAGCCTCGCTAGTGACGGTTTCAGTCTGGAGTCAGCCTCTCCTCGTGACGGTGTCAGTCTGGTGTCAGCCTCGCTAGTGACGGGGTCGGACTGGTGTCAGCCTCTCCTCGTGACGGGGTCGGTCTGGTGTCAGCCTCTCCTCGTGACGGTGTCAGTCTGGTGTCAGCCTCGCTAGTGACGGTTTCAGTCTGGTGTCAGCCTCTCCTCGTGACGGTGTCCGTCTGGTGTCAGCCTCGCTAGTGACGGGGTCGGTCTGGTGTCAGCCTCGCTAGTGACGGGGACGGTCTGGTGTCAGCCTCGCCTCATGACGGTGTCGGTCTGGTGTCAGCCTCGCCTCGTGACGGTGTCGGTCTGGTGTCATCCTCGCTAGTGACGGTGTCGGTCTGGTGTCATCCTCGCCTCGTGACGGGGTCGGTCTGGTATCAGCCTCGCTAGTGACGGAGTCGGTCTGGTGTCAGCCTCTCCTCGTGACGGTGTCGGTCTGGTGTCAGCCTCTCCTCGTGACAGGGTCCGTCTGGTGTCAGCCTCGCTAGTGACGGTTACGGTCTGGTGTCAGCCTCTCCTCGTGACGGTGTCAGTCTGGTGTCAGCCTCGCTAGTGACGGTGTCAGTCTGGTGTCAGCCTCTCCTCGTGACGGTGTCAGTCTGGTGTCAGCCTCTCCTCGTGACGGTGTCAGTCTGGTGTCAGCCTCTCCTCGTGACGGTGTCAGTCTGGTGTCAGCCTCGCTAGTGACGGTTTCAGTCTGGTCTCAGCCTCTCCTCGTGACGGTGTCCGTCTGGTGTCAGCCTCTCCTCGTGACGGTGTCAGTCTGGTGTCAGCCTCGCTAGTGACGGGGTCGGTCTGGTGTCAGCCTCTCCTCGTGACGGTGTCGGTCTGGTGTCAGCCTCTCCTCGTGACGGGGTCCGTCTGGTGTCAGCCTCTCCTCGTGACGGGGTCGGTCTGGTGTCAGCCTCGCTAGTGACGGTGTCAGTCTGGTGTCAGCCTCGCTAGTGACGGTTTCAGTCTGGTGTCAGCCTCTCCTCGTGACGGTGTCAGTCTGGTGTCAGCCTCGCTAGTGACGGTTTCAGTCTGGTGTCAGCCTCTCCTCGTGACGGTGTCAGTCTGGTGTCAGCCTCTCCTCGTGACGGTGTCAGTCTGGTGTCAGCCTCGCTAGTGACGGTTTCAGTCTGGTGTCAGCCTCTCCTCGTGACGGTGTCCGTCTGGTGTCAGCCTCGCTAGTAACGGGGTCGGTCTGGTGTCAGCCTCGCTAGTGACGGGGTCGGTCTGGTGTCAGCCTCGCCTCGTGATGGTGTCGGTCTGGTGTCAGCCTCGCCTCGTGACGGTGTCGGTCTGGTGTCATCCTCGCTAGTGACGGTGTCGGTCTGGTGTCATCCTCGCCTCGTGACGGGGTCGGTCTGGTGTCAGCCTCGCTAGTGACGGAGTCGGTCTGGTGTCAGCCTCGCCTCGTGACGGTGTCGGTCTGGTGTCAGCCTCGCCTCGTGACGGTGTCGGTCTGGTGTCATCCTCGCTAGTGACGGTGTCAGTCTGGTGTCAGCCTCTCCTCGTGACGTTGTCAGTCTGGTGTCAGCCTCGCTAGTGACGGTTTCAGTCTGGTGTCAGCCTCTCCTCGTGACGGTGTCCGTCTGGTGTCAGCCTCTCCTCGTGACGGTGTCAGTCTGGTGTCAGCCTCGCTAGTGACGGTTTCAGTCTGGTGTCAGCCTCTCCTCGTGACGGTGTCAGTCTGGTGTCAGCCTCTCCTCGTGACGGTGTCAGTCTGGTGTCAGCCTCGCTAGTGACGGTGTCAGTCTGGTGTCAGCCTCTCCTCGTGACGGTGTCAGTCTGGTGTCAGCCTCTCCTCGTGACGGTGTCAGTCTGGTGTCAGCCTCGCTAGTGACGGTTTCAGTCTGGTGTCAGCCTCTCCTCGTGACGGTGTCCGTCTGGTGTCAGCCTCTCCTCGTGACGGTGTCAGTCTGGTGTCAGCCTCGCTAGTGACGGGGTCGGTCTGGTGTCAGCCTCTCCTCGTGACGGGGTCGGTCTGGTGTCAGCCTCTCCTCGTGACGGTGTCGGTCTGGTGTCAGCCTCTCCTCGTGACGGGGTCCGTCTGGTGTCAGCCTCTCCTCGTGACGGGGTCGGTCTGGTGTTAGCCTCTCCTCGTGACGGTGTCAGTCTGGTGTCAGCCTCGCTAGTGACGGTTTCAGTCTGGTGTCAGCCTCTCCTCGTGACGGTGTCCGTCTGGTGTCAGCCTCTCCTCGTGACGGTGTCAGTCTGGTGTCAGCCTCGCTAGTGACGGGGTCGGTCTGGTGTCAGCCTCTCCTCGTGACGGGGTCGGTCTGGTGTCAGCCTCTCCTCGTGACGGTGTCGGTCTGGTGTCAGCCTCTCCTCGTGACGGGGTCCGTCTGGTGTCAGCCTCTCCTCGTGACGGGGTCGGTCTGGTGTTAGCCTCTCCTCGTGACGGGGTCAGTCTGGTGTCAGCCTCGCTAGTGACGGTTTCAGTCTGGTGTCAGCCTCGCCTCGTGACGGTGTCGGTCTGGTGTCATCCTCGCTAGTGACGGTGTCGGTCTGGTGTCAGCCTCTCCTCGTGACAGGGTCCGTCTGGTGTCAGCCTCGCTAGTGACGGTTTCGGTCTGGTGTCAGCCTCTCCTCGTGATGGTGTCAGTCTGGTGTCAGCCTCGCTAGTGACGGTGTCAGTCTGGTGTCAGCCTCGCTAGTGACGGTTTCGGTCTGGTGTCAGCCTCTCCTCGTGACGGTGTCAGTCTGGTGTCAGCCTCGCTAGTGACGGTGTCTGTCTGGTGTCAGCCTCGCTAGTGACGGGGTCGGTCTGGTGTCAGCCTCGCCTCGTGACGGTGTCGGTCTGGTGTCAGCCTCGCCTCGTGACGGTGTCGGTCTGGTGTCATCCTCGCTAGTGACGGTGTCGGTCTGGTGTCAGCCTCTCCTCGTGACAGGGTCCGTCTGGTGTCAGCCTCGCTAGTGACGGTTTCGGTCTTGTGTCAGCCTCTCCTCGTGACGGTGTCAGTCTGGTGTCAGCCTCGCTAGTGACGGTGTCAGTCTGGTGTCAGCCTCGCTAGTGACGGATTCGGTCTGGTGTCAGCCTCTCCTCATGACGGTGTCAGTCTGGTGTCAGCCTCGCTAGTGACGGTGTCAGTCTGGTGTCAGCCTCGCTAGTGACGGTGTCAGTGTGGTGTCAGCCTCTCCTCGTGACGGTGTCAGTCTGGTGTCAGCCTCGCTAGTGGCGGTTTCAGTCTGGTGTCAGCCTCTCCTCGTGACGGTGTCCGTCTGGTGTCAGCCTCTCCTCGTGACGGTGTCAGTCTGGTGTCAGCCTCGCTAGTGACGAGGTCGGTCTGGTGTCAGCCTCTCCTCGTGACGGGGTCGGTCTGGTGTCAGCCTCTCCTTGTGACGGTGTCGGTCTGGTGTCAGCCTCTCCTCGTGACGGTGTCAGTCTGGTGTCAGCCTTGCTAGTGACGAGGTCGGTCTGGTGTCAGCCTCTCCTCGTGACGGGGTCGGTCTGGTGTCAGCCTCTCCTTGTGACGGTGTCGGTCTGGTGTCAGCCTCTCCTCGTGACGGGGTCCGTCTGGTGTCAGCCTCTCCTCGTGACGGGGTCGGTCTGGTGTCAGCCTCTCCTCGTGACGGTGTCCGTCTGGTGTCAGCCTCGCTAGTGACGGGGTCGGTCTGGTGGAAAGCCTCGCTAGTGACGGGGTCGGTCTGGTGTCAGCCTCGCCTCGTGACAGTGTCGGTCTGGTGTCAGCCTCGCCTCGTGACGGTGTCGGTCTGGTGTCATCCTCGCTAGTGACGGTGTCGGTCTGGTGTCAGCCTCTCCTCGTGACGGTGTCGGTCTGGTGTCAGCATCTCCTCGTGACGGTGTCGGTCTGGTGTCAGCCTCTCCTCGTGACAGGGTCCGTCTGGTGTCAGCCTCGCTTGTGACGGTTTCGGTCTGGTGTCAGCCTCTCCTCGTGACGGTGTCAGTCTGGTGTCAGCCTCGCTAGTGACGGTGTCAGTCTGGTGTCAGCCTCGCTAGTGACGGTGTCAGTCTGGTGTCAGCCTCTCCTCGTGACGGTGTCAGTCTGGTGTCAGCCTCGCTAGTGACGGTTTCAGTCTGGTGTCAGCCTCTCCTCGTGACGGTGTCAGTCTGGTGTCAGCCTCGCTAGTGACGGTGTCAGTCTGGTGTCAGCCTCGCTAGTGACGGTGTCAGTCTGGTGTCAGCCTCTCCTCGTGACGGTGTCAGTCTGGTGTCAGCCTCGCTAGTGACGGTTTCAGTCTGGTGTCAGCCTCTCCTTGTGACGGTGTCGGTCTGGTGTCAGCCTCTCCTCGTGACGGGGTCCGTCTGGTGTCAGCCTCGCTAGTGACGGTTTCGGTCTGGTGTCAGCCTCTCCTCGTGACGGTGTCAGTCTGGTGTCAGCCTCGCTAGTGACGGTGTCAGTCTGGTGTCAGCCTCGCTAGTGACGGTGTCAGTCTGGTGTCAGCCTCTCCTCGTGACGGTGTCAGTCTGGTGTCAGCCTCTCCTCGTGACGGTGTCAGTCTGGTGTCAGCCTCGCTAGTGACAGTTTCAGTCTGGTGTCAGCCTCTCCTCGTGACGGTGTCCGTCTGGTGTCAGCCTCTCCTCGTGACGGTGTCAGTCTGGTGTCAGCCTCGCTAGTGACGGGGTCGGTCTGGTGTCAGCCTCTCCTCGTGACGGGGTCGGTCTGGTGTCAGCCTCTCCTCGTGACGGTGTCGGTCTGGTGTCAGCCTCTCCTCGTGACGGGGTCCGTCTGGTGTCAGCCTCTCCTCGTGACGGGGTCGGTCTGGTGTTAGCCTCTCCTCGTGACGGTGTCAGTCTGGTGTCAGCCTCGCTAGTGACGGTGTCAGTCTGGTGTCAGCCTCGCTAGTGACGGTGTCAGTCTGGTGTCAGCCTCTCCTCGTGACGGTGTCAGTCTGGTGTCAGCCTCTCCTCGTGACGGTGTCAGTCTGGTGTCAGCCTCGCTAGTGACGGTTTCAGTCTGGTGTCAGCCTCTCCTCGTGACGGTGTCCGTCTGGTGTCAGCCTCTCCTCGTGACGGTGTCAGTCTGGTGTCAGCCTCGCTAGTGACGGGGTCGGTCTGGTGTCAGCCTCTCCTCGTGACGGGGTCGGTCTGGTGTCAGCCTCTCCTCGTGACGGTGTCGGTCTGGTGTCAGCCTCTCCTCGTGACGGGGTCCGTCTGGTGTCAGCCTCTCCTCGTGACGGGGTCGGTCTGGTGTTAGCCTCTCCTCGTGACGGTGTCAGTCTGGTGTCAGCCTCGCTAGTGACGGTTTCAGTCTGGTGTCAGCCTCTCCTCGTTACGGTGTCCGTCTGGTGTCAGCCTCGCTAGTGACGGGGTCGGTCTGGTGTCAGCCTCTCCTCGTGACGGGGTCGGTCTGGTGTCAGCCTCTCCTCGTGACGGTGTCGGTCTGGTGTCAGCCTCTCCTCGTGACGGGGTCCGTCTGGTGTCAGCCTCTCCTCGTGACGGGGTCGGTCTGGTGTTAGCCTCTCCTCGTGACGGTGTCAGTCTGGTGTCAGCCTCGCTAGTGACGGTTTCAGTCTGGTGTCAGCCTCTCCTCGTGACGGTGTCCGTCTGGTGTCAGCCTCTCCTCGTGACGGTGTCAGTCTGGTGTCAGCCTCGCTAGTGACGGGGTCGGTCTGGTGTCAGCCTCTCCTCGTGACGGGGTCGGTCTGGTGTCAGCCTCTCCTCGTGACGGTGTCGGTCTGGTGTCAGCCTCTCCTCGTGACGGGGTCCGTCTGGTGTCAGCCTCTCCTCGTGACGGGGTCGGTCTGGTGTTAGCCTCTCCTCGTGACGGGGTCAGTCTGGTGTCAGCCTCGCTAGTGACGGTTTCAGTCTGGTGTCAGCCTCGCCTCGTGACGGTGTCGGTCTGGTGTCATCCTCGCTAGTGACGGTGTCGGTCTGGTGTCAGCCTCTCCTCGTGACAGGGTCCGTCTGGTGTCAGCCTCGCTAGTGACGGTTTCGGTCTGGTGTCAGCCTCTCCTCGTGATGGTGTCAGTCTGGTGTCAGCCTCGCTAGTGACGGTGTCAGTCTGGTGTCAGCCTCGCTAGTGACGGTTTCGGTCTGGTGTCAGCCTCTCCTCGTGACGGTGTCAGTCTGGTGTCAGCCTCGCTAGTGACGGTGTCTGTCTGGTGTCAGCCTCGCTAGTGACGGGGTCGGTCTGGTGTCAGCCTCGCCTCGTGACGGTGTCGGTCTGGTGTCAGCCTCGCCTCGTGACGGTGTCGGTCTGGTGTCATCCTCGCTAGTGACGGTGTCGGTCTGGTGTCAGCCTCTCCTCGTGACAGGGTCCGTCTGGTGTCAGCCTCGCTAGTGACGGTTTCGGTCTTGTGTCAGCCTCTCCTCGTGACGGTGTCAGTCTGGTGTCAGCCTCGCTAGTGACGGTGTCAGTCTGGTGTCAGCCTCGCTAGTGACGGATTCGGTCTGGTGTCAGCCTCTCCTCATGACGGTGTCAGTCTGGTGTCAGCCTCGCTAGTGACGGTGTCAGTCTGGTGTCAGCCTCGCTAGTGACGGTGTCAGTGTGGTGTCAGCCTCTCCTCGTGACGGTGTCAGTCTGGTGTCAGCCTCGCTAGTGGCGGTTTCAGTCTGGTGTCAGCCTCTCCTCGTGACGGTGTCCGTCTGGTGTCAGCCTCTCCTCGTGACGGTGTCAGTCTGGTGTCAGCCTCGCTAGTGACGAGGTCGGTCTGGTGTCAGCCTCTCCTCGTGACGGGGTCGGTCTGGTGTCAGCCTCTCCTTGTGACGGTGTCGGTCTGGTGTCAGCCTCTCCTCGTGACGGTGTCAGTCTGGTGTCAGCCTTGCTAGTGACGAGGTCGGTCTGGTGTCAGCCTCTCCTCGTGACGGGGTCGGTCTGGTGTCAGCCTCTCCTTGTGACGGTGTCGGTCTGGTGTCAGCCTCTCCTCGTGACGGGGTCCGTCTGGTGTCAGCCTCTCCTCGTGACGGGGTCGGTCTGGTGTCAGCCTCTCCTCGTGACGGTGTCCGTCTGGTGTCAGCCTCGCTAGTGACGGGGTCGGTCTGGTGGAAAGCCTCGCTAGTGACGGGGTCGGTCTGGTGTCAGCCTCGCCTCGTGACAGTGTCGGTCTGGTGTCAGCCTCGCCTCGTGACGGTGTCGGTCTGGTGTCATCCTCGCTAGTGACGGTGTCGGTCTGGTGTCAGCCTCTCCTCGTGACGGTGTCGGTCTGGTGTCAGCCTCTCCTCGTGACGGTGTCGGTCTGGTGTCAGCCTCTCCTCGTGACAGGGTCCGTCTGGTGTCAGCCTCGCTTGTGACGGTTTCGGTCTGGTGTCAGCCTCTCCTCGTGACGGTGTCAGTCTGGTGTCAGCCTCGCTAGTGACGGTGTCAGTCTGGTGTCAGCCTCGCTAGTGACGGTGTCAGTCTGGTGTCAGCCTCTCCTCGTGACGGTGTCAGTCTGGTGTCAGCCTCGCTAGTGACGGTTTCAGTCTGGTGTCAGCCTCTCCTCGTGACGGTGTCAGTCTGGTGTCAGCCTCGCTAGTGACGGTGTCAGTCTGGTGTCAGCCTCGCTAGTGACGGTGTCAGTCTGGTGTCAGCCTCTCCTCGTGACGGTGTCAGTCTGGTGTCAGCCTCGCTAGTGACGGTTTCAGTCTGGTGTCAGCCTCTCCTTGTGACGGTGTCGGTCTGGTGTCAGCCTCTCCTCGTGACGGGGTCCGTCTGGTGTCAGCCTCGCTAGTGACGGTTTCGGTCTGGTGTCAGCCTCTCCTCGTGACGGTGTCAGTCTGGTGTCAGCCTCGCTAGTGACGGTGTCAGTCTGGTGTCAGCCTCGCTAGTGACGGTGTCAGTCTGGTGTCAGCCTCTCCTCGTGACGGTGTCAGTCTGGTGTCAGCCTCTCCTCGTGACGGTGTCAGTCTGGTGTCAGCCTCGCTAGTGACAGTTTCAGTCTGGTGTCAGCCTCTCCTCGTGACGGTGTCCGTCTGGTGTCAGCCTCTCCTCGTGACGGTGTCAGTCTGGTGTCAGCCTCTCCTCGTGACGGGGTCGGTCTGGTGTCAGCCTCTCCTCGTGACGGGGTCGGTCTGGTGTCAGCCTCTCCTCGTGACGGTGTCGGTCTGGTGTCAGCCTCTCCTCGTGACGGGGTCCGTCTGGTGTCAGCCTCTCCTCGTGACGGGGTCGGTCTGGTGTTAGCCTCTCCTCGTGACGGTGTCAGTCTGGTGTCAGCCTCGCTAGTGACGGTGTCAGTCTGGTGTCAGCCTCGCTAGTGACGGTGTCAGTCTGGTGTCAGCCTCTCCTCGTGACGGTGTCAGTCTGGTGTCAGCCTCTCCTCGTGACGGTGTCAGTCTGGTGTCAGCCTCGCTAGTGACGGTTTCAGTCTGGTGTCAGCCTCTCCTCGTGACGGTGTCCGTCTGGTGTCAGCCTCTCCTCGTGACGGTGTCAGTCTGGTGTCAGCCTCGCTAGTGACGGGGTCGGTCTGGTGTCAGCCTCTCCTCGTGACGGGGTCGGTCTGGTGTCAGCCTCTCCTCGTGACGGTGTCGGTCTGGTGTCAGCCTCTCCTCGTGACGGGGTCCGTCTGGTGTCAGCCTCTCCTCGTGACGGGGTCGGTCTGGTGTTAGCCTCTCCTCGTGACGGTGTCAGTCTGGTGTCAGCCTCGCTAGTGACGGTTTCAGTCTGGTGTCAGCCTCTCCTCGTTACGGTGTCCGTCTGGTGTCAGCCTCGCTAGTGACGGGGTCGGTCTGGTGGAAAGCCTCGCTAGTGACGGGGTCGGTCTGGTGTCAGCCTCGCCTCGTGACAGTGTCGGTCTGGTGTCAGCCTCGCCTCGTGACGGTGTCGGTCTGGTGTCATCCTCGCTAGTGACGGTGTCGGTCTGGTGTCAGCCTCTCCTCGTGACGGTGTCGGTCTGGTGTCAGCCTCTCCTCGTGACGGTGTCGGTCTGGTGTCAGCCTCTCCTCGTGACAGGGTCCGTCTGGTGTCAGCCTCGCTTGTGACGGTTTCGGTCTGGTGTCAGCCTCTCCTCGTGACGGTGTCAGTCTGGTGTCAGCCTCGCTAGTGACGGTGTCAGTCTGGTGTCAGCCTCGCTAGTGACGGTGTCAGTCTGGAGTCAGCCTCGCTAGTGACGGTGTCAGTCTGGTGTCAGCCTCTCCTCGTGACGGTGTCAGTCTGGTGTCAGCCTCGCTAGTGACGGTTTCAGTCTGGTGTCAGCCTCTCCTCGTGATGGTGTCCGTCTGGTGTCAGCCTCTCCTCGTGACGGTGTCAGTCTGGTGTCAGCCTCGCTAGTGACGGGGTCGGTCTGGTGTCAGCCTCTCCTCGTGACGGGGTCGGTCTGGTGTCAGCCTCTCCTCATGACGGTGTCGGTCTGGTGTCAGCCTCTCCTCGTGACGGGGTCCGTCTGGTGTCAGCCTCTCCTCGTGACGGTGTCAGTCTGGTGTCAGCCTCTCCTCGTGACGGGGTCCGTCTGGTGTCAGCCTCTCCTCGTGACGGGGTCGGTCTGGTGTCAGCCTCTCCTCGTGACGGGGTCGGTCTGGTGTCAGCCTCGCTAGTGACGGTTTCAGTCTGGTGTCAGCCTCTCCTCGTGACGGTGTCAGTCTGGTGTCAGCCTCGCTAGTGACGGTGTCAGTCTGGTGTCAGCCTCGCTAGTGACGGTTTCAGTCTGGTGTCAGCCTCTCCTCGTGACGGTGTCAGTCTGGTGTCAGCCTCGCTAGTGACGGGGTCGGTCTGGTGTCAGCCTCTCCTCGTGACGGGGTCGGTCTGGTGTCAGCCTCTCCTCGTGACGGTGTCAGTCTGGTGTCAGCCTCGCTAGTGACGGTTTCAGTCTGGTGTCAGCCTCTCCTCGTGACGGTGTCCGTCTGGTGTCAGCCTCGCTAGTGACGGGGTCGGTCTGGTGTCAGCCTCGCTAGTGACGGGGTCGGTCTGGTGTCAGCCTCGCCTCGTGACGGTGTCGGTCTGGTGTCAGCCTCGCCTCGTGACTGTGTCGGTCTGGTGTCATCCTCGCTAGTGACGGTGTCTGTCTGGTGTCATCCTTGCCTCGTGACGGGGTCGGTCTGGTGTCAGCCTCGCTAGTGACGGTGTCAGTCTGGTGTCAGCCTCTCCTCGTGACGGTGTCAGTCTGGTGTCAGCCTCTCCTCGTGACGGTGTCCGTCTGGTGTCAGCCTCTCCTCGTGACGGTGTCAGTCTGGTGTCAGCCTCGCTAGTGACGGGGTCGGTCTGGTGTCAGCCTCTCCTCGTGACGGTGTCGGTCTGGAGTCATCCTCGCCTCGTGACGGGGTCGGTCTGGAATCAGCCTCGCTAGTGACAGAGTCGGTCTGGTGTCAGCCTCTCCTCGTGACGGTGTCGGTCTGGTGTCAGCCTCTCCTCGTGACGGTGTCGGTCTGGTGTCAGCCTCTCCTCGTGACAGGGTCCGTCTGGTGTCAGCCTCGCTAGTGACGGTTTCGGTCTGGTGTCAGCCTCTCCTCGTGACGGTGTCAGTCTGGTGTCAGCCTCGCTAGTGACGGTGTCAGTCTGATGTCAGCCTCGCTAGTGACGGTGTCAGTCTGGTGTCAGCCTCTCCTCGTGACGGTGTCAGTCTGGTGTCAGCCTCTCCTCGTGACGGTGTCAGTCTGGTGTCAGCCTCGCTAGTGACGGTTTCAGTCTGGTGTCAGCCTCTCCTCGTGACGGTGTCCGTCTGGTGTCAGCCTCTCCTCGTGACGGTGTCAGTCTGGTGTCAGCCTCGC
This sequence comes from Staurois parvus, assembly GCF_062004578.1. Taxonomy (NCBI): domain Eukaryota; kingdom Metazoa; phylum Chordata; class Amphibia; order Anura; family Ranidae; genus Staurois; species Staurois parvus. The sequence goes on from NW_028320438.1 coordinate 82,609, forward strand.
TAGTGACGGGGTCGGTCTGGTGTCAGCCTCTCCTCGTGACGGGGTCGGTCTGGTGTCAGCCTCTCCTCGTGACGGTGTCGGTCTGGTGTCAGCCTCTCCTCGTGACGGGGTCCGTCTGGTGTCAGCCTCTCCTCGTGACGGGGTCGGTCTGGTGTCAGCCTCTCCTCGTGACGGGGTCGGTCTGGTGTCAGCCTCGCTAGTGACGGTTTCAGTCTGGTGTCAGCCTCTCCTCGTGACGGTGTCAGTCTGGTGTCAGCCTCGCTAGTGACGGGGTCGGTCTGGTGTCAGCCTCTCCTCGTGACGGGGTCGGTCTGGTGTCAGCCTCTCCTCGTGACGGTGTCAGTCTGGTGTCAGCCTCGCTAGTGACGGTTTCAGTCTGGTGTCAGCCTCTCCTCGTGACGGTGTCCGTCTGGTGTCAGCCTCGCTAGTGACGGGGTCGGTCTGGTGTCAGCCTCGCTAGTGACGGGGTCGGTCTGGTGTCAGCCTCGCTAGTGACGGTGTCAGTCTGGTGTCAGCCTCGCTAGTGACGGTTTCAGTCTGGTGTCAGCCTCTCCTCGTGACGGTGTCAGTCTGGTGTCAGCCTCGCTAGTGACGGTTTCAGTCTGGTGTCAGCCTCTCCTCGTGACGGTGTCAGTCTGGTGTCAGCCTCTCCTCGTGACAGTGTCAGTCTGGTGTCAGCCTCGCTAGTGACGGTTTCAGTCTGGTGTCAGCCTCTCCTCGTGACGGTGTCAGTCTGGTGTCAGCCTCTCCTCGTGACGGTGTCAGTCTGGTGTCAGCCTCGCTAGTGACGGTTTCAGTCTGGTGTCAGCCTCTCCTCGTGACGGTGTCCGTCTGGTGTCAGCCTCGCTAGTGACGGGGTCGGTCTGGTGTCAGCCTCGCTAGTGACGGGGTCGGTCTGGTGTCAGCCTCGCCTCGTGACGGTGTCGGTCTGGTGTCAGCCTCGCCTCGTGACGGTGTCGGTCTGGTGTCATCCTCGCTAGTGACGGTGTCGGTCTGGTGTCATCCTCGCCTCGTGACGGGGTCGGTCTGGTGTCAGCCTCGCTAGTGACGGAGTCGGTCTGGTGTCAGCCTCTCCTCGTGACGGTGTCGGTCTGGTGTCAGCCTCTCCTCGTGACGGTGTCAGTCTGGTGTCAGCCTCGCTAGTGACGGTTTCGGTCTGGTGTCAGCCTCTCCTCGTGACGGTGTCAGTCTGGTGTCAGCCTCGCTAGTGACGGTGTCAGTCTGGTGTCAGCCTCGCTAGTGACGGTGTCAGTCTGGTGTCAGCCTCTCCTCGTGACGGTGTCAGTCTGGTGTCAGCCTCTCCTCGTGACGGTGTCAGTCTGGTGTCAGCCTCGCTAGTGACGGTTTCAGTCTGGTGTCAGCCTCTCCTCGTGACGGTGTCCGTCTGGTGTCAGCCTCTCCTCGTGACGGTGTCAGTCTGGTGTCAGCCTCGCTAGTGACGGGGTCGGTCTGGTGTCAGCCTCTCCTCGTGACGGGGTTGGTCTGGTGTCAGCCTCTCCTCATGACGGTGTCCGTCTGGTGTCAGCCTCTCCTCGTGACGGGGTCCGTCTGGTGTCAGCCTCTCCTCGTGACGGGGTCGGTCTGGTGTCAGCCTCTCCTCGTGACGGGGTCGGTCTGGTGTCAGCCTCTCCTCGTGACAGTGTCAGTCTGGTGTCAGCCTCGCTAGTGACGGTTTCAGTCTGGTGTCAGCCTCTCCTCGTGACGGTGTCAGTCTGGTGTCAGCCTCTCCTCGTGACGGTGTCAGTCTGGTGTCAGCCTCGCTAGTGACGGTTTCAGTCTGGTGTCAGCCTCGCTAGTGACGGTTTCAGTCTGGTGTCAGCCTCTCCTCATGACGGTGTCCGTCTGGTGTCAGCCTCGCTAGTGACGGGGTCGGTCTGGTGTCAGCCTCGCTAGTGACGGTGTCAGTCTGGTGTCAGCCTCTCCTCGTGACGGTGTCAGTCTGGTGTCAGCCTCTCCTCGTGACGGTGTCAGTCTGGTGTCAGCCTCGCTAGTGACGGTTTCAGTCTGGTGTCAGCCTCTCCTCGTGACGGTGTCCGTCTGGTGTCAGCCTCTCCTCGTGACGGTGTCAGTCTGGTGTCAGCCTCGCTAGTGACGGGGTCGGTCTGGTGTCAGCCTCTCTTCGTGACGGGGTCGGTCTGGTGTCAGCCTCTCCTCGTGACGGTGTCGGTCTGGTGTCAGCCTCTCCTCGTGACGGTGTCAGTCTGGTGTCAGCCTCTCCTCGTGACGGTGTCAGTCTGGTGTCAGCCTCGCTAGTGACGGTTTCAGTCTGGTGTCAGCCTCTCCTCGTGACGGTGTCCGTCTGGTGTCAGCCTCGCTAGTGACGGGGTCGGTCTGGTGTCAGCCTCGCTAGTGACGGGGTCGGTCTGGTGTCAGCCTCGCCTCGTGACGGGGTCGGTCTGGTGTCAGCCTCTCCTCGTGACAGTGTCAGTCTGGTGTCAGCCTCGCTAGTGACGGTTTCAGTCTGGTGTCAGCCTCTCCTCGTGACGGTGTCAGTCTGGTGTCAGCCTCTCCTCGTGACGGTGTCAGTCTGGTGTCAGCCTCGCTAGTGACGGTTTCAGTCTGGTGTCAGCCTCGCTAGTGACGGTTTCAGTCTGGTGTCAGCCTCTCCTCATGACGGTGTCCGTCTGGTGTCAGCCTCGCTAGTGACGGGGTCGGTCTGGTGTCAGCCTCGCTAGTGACGGTGTCAGTCTGGTGTCAGCCTCTCCTCGTGACGGTGTCAGTCTGGTGTCAGCCTCTCCTCGTGACGGTGTCAGTCTGGTGTCAGCCTCGCTAGTGACGGTTTCAGTCTGGTGTCAGCCTCTCCTCGTGACGGGGTCGGTCTGGTGTCAGCCTCGCTAGTGACGGGGTCGGTCTGGTGTCAGCCTCTCTTCGTGACGGGGTCGGTCTGGTGTCAGCCTCTCCTCGTGACGGTGTCGGTCTGGTGTCAGCCTCTCCTCGTGACGGTGTCAGTCTGGTGTCAGCCTCTCCTCGTGACGGTGTCAGTCTGGTGTCAGCCTCGCTAGTGACGGTTTCAGTCTGGTGTCAGCCTCTCCTCGTGACAGTGTCCGTCTGGTGTCAGCCTCGCTAGTGACGGGGTCGGTCTGGTGTCAGCCTCGCTAGTGACGGGGTCGGTCTGGTGTCAGCCTCGCCTCGTGACGGTGTCGGTCTGGTGTCATCCTCGCTAGTGACGGTGTCGGTCTGGTGTCATCCTCGCCTCGTGACGGGTCGGTCTGGTGTCAGCCTCGCTAGTGACGGAGTCGGTCTGGTGTCAGCCTCTCCTCGTGACGGTGTCGGTCTGGTGTCAGCCTCGCTAGTGACGGGGTCGGTCTGGTGTCAGCCTCGCTAGTGACGGTGTCAGTCTGGTGTCAGCCTCTCCTCGTGACGGTGTCAGTCTGGTGTCAGCCTCTCCTCGTGACGGTGTCAGTCTGGTGTCAGCCTCGCTAGTGACGGTTTCAGTCTGGTGTCAGCCTCTCCTCGTGACGGTGTCCGTCTGGTGTCAGCCTCTCCTCGTGACGGTGTCAGTCTGGTGTCAGCCTCGCTAGTGACGGGGTCGGTCTGGTGTCAGCCTCTCTTCGTGACGGGGTCGGTCTGGTGTCAGCCTCTCCTCGTGACGGTGTCGGTCTGGTGTCAGCCTCTCCTCGTGACGGTGTCAGTCTGGTGTCAGCCTCTCCTCGTGACGGTGTCAGTCTGGTGTCAGCCTCGCTAGTGACGGTTTCAGTCTGGTGTCAGCCTCTCCTCGTGACGGTGTCCGTCTGGTGTCAGCCTCGCTAGTGACGGGGTCGGTCTGGTGTCAGCCTCGCTAGTGACGGGGTCGGTCTGGTGTCAGCCTCGCCTCGTGACGGTGTCGGTCTGGTGTCATCCTCGCTAGTGACGGTGTCGGTCTGGTGTCATCCTCGCCTCGTGACGGGTCGGTCTGGTGTCAGCCTCGCTAGTGACGGAGTCGGTCTGGTGTCAGCCTCTCCTCGTGACGGTGTCGGTCTGGTGTCAGCCTCTCCTCGTGACGGTGTCAGTCTGGTGTCAGCCTCTCCTCGTGACGGTGTCAGTCTGGTGTCAGCCTCTCCTCGTGACGGTGTCAGTCTGGTGTCAGCCTCGCTAGTGACGGGGTCGGTCTGGTGTCAGCCTCTCCTCGTGACGGGGTCGGTCTGGTGTCAGCCTCTCCTCGTGACGGTGTCGGTCTGGTGTCAGCCTCTCCTCGTGACGGGGTCCGTCTGGTGTCAGCCTCTCCTCGTGACGGGGTCGGTCTGGTGTCAGCCTCTCCTCGTGACGGGGTCGGTCTTGTCTTGGAAATTCGCTTTAACGAATTTCTCCTTACCGTGAGTACTCGCAGTTGGATGCGCAGAAATCCCCCATAAAGCTGTGCGAATCTCGCTTACCACGACTGCAGCCAAACTACACGATTCCTGCCCATCCAAATACTTTGGTTCTGTTGAATTTGTGGGTGATGGAGCTCCGTTACCCTAGAATGATCACACGACACTCTAAGGCTGGTTGCAATCCACATAAGGGCCGGCTTTAGGCTCAGCTCTCTGTTTTTATTAAGAATACACACATGCCCCCCACATGAATAAAGTCAATCCCTCCCACCAAACAATACAATGGGGATTGTCTATACAGAGGATATACATTCCAATTGGAGCATAGCCTTTGCTATTATCTATCACTGGTCCTCCCCCATGAGTCTTCTGAGGTCAGCAGACTTCCTCCCCTTCCCCCCTATGAGCCATCTGAGGTCATATTTCCTGTCCTACTAGCTTCTATTGGTATGTAAAATTCTCTGCACAAGCACTCCCTAAAAATATCAGTCTGTACCTGGATGGGCCCGATACGATCTTTATTAAAACACATCCATCCGAGATACAGTTTCAAGTTGGTAATGGGTTGTAAGATATGCATAAGCCTACACGTGGAGTTCACACCGCTTGCGCATTGCGTTATGAAGCCCACGTGGTACCATGCTGCTGATATGTGGATACAGGCCCACGGTCTACTGACAGCAGCATTCGCATGGAATGCCGTGGTGGTATACACGCCGGTCTATAAGCGCAGATCTGCCATCTCATCCATTACCAAGCTGAGTACTGTAATACATACATTGTACATGGCATGGCCCAATTGCAGCCTTCAGAGCTTTAATTAAGCCACACGAGAGACATATGAATAACACGAATACATGACACATTTAAAGTTCGACCAACAATACAAAATTTCCATGACATTCCCTCCTGTTTTATCATATTCTCCTCGTGTCCCTTCTTGATCTTCTTCAGCTTGATGGGTGTAGTCTCAAACCTCAAAGAGTTCCTGTAGTTGTCCCTGAGAATAAAGCTCCATGGGGTACCTGAAACAACAAGACCCGACGCAGACTCGACGCAAACAGGCTTGATTGAAGCGATGATCCTCAAGAGCGTTGGAACCTTCACTACAGGAAGGCTCTTGCAAAAACCACAAACAGACTTGTGGTATGAATAAAGCTTGTGATCCCACGGTGGTCTGGGGAGATCCAGCAACAGATTCTCAAATTGCCCCTGCAGACGGGGCCACACAAGGCTGGTCTCGACCCAGACAGTTTTCCAAATCGCAGACACAAACCATGATGAGGCTTGAAGCTTGCTTGAAGGTCTTGGAGAATGTGGTCTTCAGAGAGATAAATTAGAGGGAAGCCAGGACGTAATCTGTAGAGAAGGTGGATGGTTGGTGAGGTCTTCCTCCGATCAGTGGTTGGAGTGGGATCCCAGGAGCGGGCATGGAGATGTGGTCGTCTGCCCGAGCTTGGTTTACACGGTCGATGAGGCAACAGGAACATCTCACCGCGGCATATAAAAGGCAGATGAAAAAGAGAAGCATCAGGATATACACTCCCACTTCCTTCAACCAAGATCCGATGGAGAACAGGAAATCTCCCAATCCTCCCAAACCCTTGAACGGATTCCAACCCTCACTAGCTATAGCTCTAGCTTTTCCCTGTAGTTCACTAACTTTGTCCATATGGGCCTGGACCTTGTCATCGGTGTCTTCTATCCAAGTACAACAATCCTCTCCGATGAACTCACAGAACCCACCTTTGGCGGCTAAAAGGTAATCGAGGGCCATCTTCTCCTGAAGCACTAAAATTCCCATCTGCCGTTGTTCTTGGGCAATTTCTCTGACAGCCTCTACGGTCTCGTTAAACATACTATCCACGATGACAGAAAAATTGTTCAGGCGCTTCATAAGTTCTATTCCCCATCCTGTCCATGAGGGGAACCAAGCCCATGCCTGGTCGCCCTCAGAGAACAGCTCCCTGCGAACTCTCCCTGCCATCCTTACCTTCTTGTGGACCATCAACTCTTCATGGTCCATCACTACATAGGATGCGGGGACTAGCTTTATGAGGGCACACGAACCTTTCGCGTTCTGGGGAAATGTTCTATAGGCTGCCGAACCACACAGAAAATAGTATGGACCTGTCAGAGCAGAACAGGAGGAGTTCCTCGTTCGGCCTCTGGCACTGAGCAACAGTTGCACAGACTGGGGGATTGCTCCCTCAGTCTGCACATCACATCCGTCCTTCCAACACACGTGGTCTGGTCGGTCAGTGTGGTTACTCAGAAAGGAAGTCTGGTTAGTCAGATTGACAGTTATACCTCCCTCGCAGGTGGTAATCCCAACAAACTTGTTACCTGTGCCAAAGCTGATGTTAAAGCACACCTGAGGGCTGCCTAGCTGCCCAGTTACCCATAATGGACTGGTGAGGGCCCTACAGGAGCTAGAGCTAATATTGGTGCTGAAACTGATGTTACCTGCTAAAAATGTGTCATTAAGTTCTACCGACAAATGTCTACGTGGGGGCTGACCAGGGGTCCCTTGCTTTTTCATGCCGACGCGGATGTCATATAGGGCATGAACAGCGGCCATTGCGGACATGTGATGACTGGGTGGGGGCTTAGAGCATACCCAACAGTTGGTTTTGTTGGCGGTTCTGGCTAAACGCAGGTGCATTTTAAATAAAAGGTTGGGGTATCTGCCGTCTTTTCCTCCGTTCACACACATGTATGACATACAAACAAAAAGAAAAAGGAAAATGACACCCCTCATTCTCTGGTGTAGCTGAGAAGCTTCTTGCAGTGGCTTGCGTGCACCCAGTTGTCTCGTCCCTCGAGCTTGAGTGAGGTAGGTGTCGTCAGCTGGACTTGGTATGGTCCGGTGAACCGTGGCTCGAGTCCGGTTCTTTGATGTTTCTTTAGGACGACCCAATCACCTGGCTCAATAGAAAGAACACCTGTTATTGTATTTGGATCGGGGAGCGATTCGCGGACCCGATGGTGTATCTTCTGCAGCTCCCGTTGCAGAGATTGCACATAACCTGTAAGCTGTGAATGCAAAGACAACAACTGTTGAGGAAAGTACAACCCTGTTTTGGGAGGTCCCCCAAACAACACCTCGTAGGGTGACAGCCCATGTGGTTGCCGAGGGGCATTCCGGATGGAATAGGGGGCAATGGGGAGACACTCAGGCCAAGGTTTTTGGGTATCGGAAGACGTTCAACCTTACCGCTACTCTCGGGGTGATATGGGGTGTGTCGCCGCTGACTCCAGTTCCACCAAAGAGATGCAGTCGTGTCCTTTGGAAGAGAGATTAGTAGTGGACAAAGAAGACATGTTAGCAGAAGAGGTGTTAGTATTGTTAGTCGTGTTGCAAAATTCAGCACTGTCATTGCTGTCCTCCCCCCCCTTCTCATCTTCCGACACAGGAAGAAGAGAAGCTGGGTTAAGAATAGTGCATCGTTTGATAGTGAGGTTAGTAGGGGTTAGGAGGGTTTTCCCCTGAGAGGGGTACCTTGCCTTGGATGTCCTGTTTTCGCAGGACCGTTCTTGCTGCACTGGTGTCGGTGAGGCAAGGGAGGGGATATTTTAATTCCTCTAGAAAAAGATGGATCTGGGCCGACACCGATTTGTCAACTTCCTATGAGAATTCATAGGAGTTACTTACCATGGTGGTCATAGGGGCGGAGGGCTCATCAGGAATGAACTGCCACCGACCTTTAGGTAATTGGGGACAGCTCCTCCTCATGTGCCCCGTTTGGTGGCACTGGAAGCACCTGGGTGGGGGCCTATTCTTCCTGTGACCCAGATCCCTTGGTTTTTCGTGTGGGGTCTGGGACATAAGAACTTTGGCCTTGTCTTGTTTTCTTCTATCCATTTCCCTCTCTATTGCCGCAAGAGTGGAAAGGATAGCAGGGATAGACATCTCATTATATTCGGGTCGGGCCAGAACCAGCCTTTCCCGAATTTTAGTATCGATGCCTTCCAAAAATTTGGCCCGCAACAGAATGTGCGTCGCGGTCACCTTTACCCCTTCAGTTGGAGCATCAGGTCCAACTTCCAGATCCGCATCCAGTGCCGTCTGCTTGAGACGGCGCCAGAAGCAGGCGCTTTCCTCATTAGGACCCTGGGTGAGCTTCATCATGTCCGTAGTAGAGGTAGCACCATACATTTCTGGAAGCTTTGCCTTTAGCTGTGTACAGAACTCTTTGCCCCCTGAAGTCATCTCCTCATGCGTGGTTATAGAGCACCCTGCAATCACTGTACTGGCCACTTCCATGCCCACCTTTGCCCGTAGGATCTGTGCACAATCTGACCCGCTCATACCATAGCTGAACTGGTTTTGTCCAAACATTCGAGCAAATCCTCTCGGATTGACTCGATAGTCCGGGAGCTCAGCCAGAATAGTGCGGATCTCTGCCGGGGTGAAGGGGACATGCCAAACTACCCGTTCCCCTAAAGTCCGTTCCCCCCGTGCATTGGGAGGACCTTCAAATTGCTGCACCCTGACTGGATAGGCCTCGGTCCGGGAAGAGTGCAAGGGCTGACCCAGCATCATCGGTGGGCTTAGATTAACCACCTCGCTTACTGCACCTTCAGGTTTGAGGTCCCTCAGATCAGGGTATAGCTGGGGGGCAGGGGTCTGATCAGTGGTTCGTAGCGCTTTGATGCAATCCGCCCTGTTTTTTAACCGGGTGTCTACTCCCCTTGATTCACAGATAGTCTGCAAATCGGTTGTTGAGAAGGCTTCATAGTTGGAAACAGAAGGAGCTGGGGTGAAGCAGGGAGAAGGGAGAGGTAGAGGCAGAGGCTGAGGCATAGAGACAGAAGACACAGAAGGTATGTCAAGAGTGACGTCACTAACAGAAGAGACAGGTGCAGTTATACTTATCTCAGCCACTGTTAGTTGTTGGGGGACCCCAGTAGACCCTGATCCTGCCTGCCTTAGTAGAGTCAGCCCTGAAAGAGCTTCCTCCACCTCTGACACTGGATCCTCCTGTTTTATTCCCTCTGGAGGCCAGGTATACATCACCTGGTTCTTCCGGACAGACACCAGTTTATGTATGCCTTGCTTCCCTAATCGGATTGACCTGTGAAGCCATAGCTGTGCGATCTCTAGTTCTGACGCCTGCATCCGTGGTTCAAATTCAGAGATTAATTTTTCCCACCTCCATGCGTCAAATGTACCTTCCCGGGGAATTTCCCATCTGGTACCCTTCGACCATTTATTCCACCTTTTGAGGGGTTCTGTAGACTTCCCCCCCAAACTCACCTTCATCAGTTGTGCAGCTGTCCTTACCCTGAAGAGGGCTGGTTCCCCCTCTCTCTTCATGGACTGACTACTGCCCATCGTGACTAGTCACTGGTATATATCCCGCGTCCGGGTACCTGTTTACCCCCTGGAGCACTCGGTGGGATCCTACCGAGAGGCCTGATTCCACCACTTTCCCAGCACAGCGTAATTTATGTGATACTTATCGATCACCCGAAGCGCATCAAGTGGCGGTCAGACTGAGAGCACACCTCCCACTCCCACAGCGCAATTTGTGTGATCCTGACCACCCGAAGTGTTTGTGGTGACCAGGATTTCCCTGGACCGCCCACTCGCACAGCGTAATTTATGTGGTTCTCATCACCCACTGTGTTTGGCAGGCCACACCGCACAATGATGAAAGTGGCTTTTCTCTCCCTGCACACAGTAGCTAACACAAGTCAAAACAAAAAGAGGGGTTCTTGGATGTTACTTAGGGGTCACTGGTTGGGCAGAAACCTGCTAACTGACCTTTAGGAAATTTGTGTAAAGAAAAAAACTTTCCTAATACACACAGAAAAAAAAAACTCTTTTCAACCTGAAAAACTGTTAAAAAGGACAAAGTGGATCCTTATGAAAAACACGGGACGTTTCACAGTAAAACAATTACACAGAGGTAAACCGAAAAACTGCGCCAAAAGTAACCTTGTTGCTGACGCAAAAATCACTCCTATCAGCACCGCTAAACGATCCACGTTATACACGCAATCTTTACTGCAACCACCTAGAACCGTTTACACAAAAAGTCTGCTGGACGTGAAACACGCGACACAGCAGCTTAAAACAAACCCGCTTTACAATAAGGAACTACTTTTAACAGGAAAAACACAAGAAAAACATAATCACTATACAAGAAATCTATGTGCAAAAACCCAGACTACACCGCGCTCATTAAATGTGGAACACGTGAAGGGAAAACTTGCTTAATACACTTTAAATTGGCTGGCAATACGCAAATTTAAAGCTAAAAGCAAACAAATGAAACTGTAAAAAATTTGGATTAAAAACACAATATGGGTCAAATGCATATAGGAAACTTCATGCACATTGCATAGAGATTACTGCACATTTGGTAGCCAACGAAATGGCCACCAAACAAAAGGAGTCCATGTGGTTTAGTCAAGAAAATGACCCCCCACAGAGGAGCACATGGCAGATACTAGAATGACCCCCCACAGGGAAGCACACGGCAGCCTCTAGCCTCAAAATTGCCTCTTACATAAAACAGACGTTTGGACAGAACATACACTGGACAATTACACAACAATATGAAGCACACATACAACACAATTTGGGCACAATCACAGAACGGACATAAAACACCAACATATCACACTAACATGCACATGTAACAGAAAGGACCCCCTGCTGCATGCTTGCTGGGAGCAGTAATACCACAAAACATTGTACAGATCACATACACACAGAGATCTTACAACAGTTAACAATTAACCTAAGCCTTTCAGCACTGTAATAATTACCTCACGTGGAGGGGGGTAAAGCAATCACCACAGTACCTACAGCCCACAAATACTTACCTAACACTATGCAACAACTTTTACCCACTAAAACATATACCCGTTTAATTTTTGGTTGGAAGATTTTTTAAACTTGACCAAATCCAGCCAACCAAAACCCCCCCCTCTGCTGCGTTCCGCAGAGACAAACCCTTGTCTTTCACCCACAAATCAAGAGTTTAGGACAAAAAACGAGGTCCTTGTTAAGCGGTATTTCTTGTTAGCTAACAGAGAGCGAAATCAGCCACACGAACACGCAAAAAGCGATCCTCTTAATGGCAGAGAGACCTGAAATGTGCCGGCATACTTTTTGCTAGTTCATGATGGCCATTCCCCCCTCGTTCTAGGTTAGCTACGCAAGAATACGCGTTAGTATCCACCAGGCTCGCCAAACTGTCTTGGAAATTCGCTTTAACGAATTTCTCCTTACCGTGAGTACTCGCAGTTGGATGCGCAGAAATCCCCCATAAAGCTGTGCGAATCTCGCTTACCACGACTGCAGCCAAACTACACGATTCCTGCCCATCCAAATACTTTGGTTCTGTTGAATTTGTGGGTGATGGAGCTCCGTTACCCTAGAATGATCACACGACACTCTAAGGCTGGTTGCAATCCACATAAGGGCCGGCTTTAGGCTCAGCTCTCTGTTTTTATTAAGAATACACACATGCCCCCCACATGAATAAAGTCAATCCCTCCCACCAAACAATACAATGGGGATTGTCTATACAGAGGATATACATTCCAATTGGAGCATAGCCTTTGCTATTATCTATCACTGGTCCTCCCCCATGAGTCTTCTGAGGTCAGCAGACTTCCTCCCCTTCCCCCCTATGAGCCATCTGAGGTCATATTTCCTGTCCTACTAGCTTCTATTGGTATGTAAAATTCTCTGCACAAGCACTCCCTAAAAATATCAGTCTGTACCTGGATGGGCCCGATACGATCTTTATTAAAACACATCCATCCGAGATACAGTTTCAAGTTGGTAATGGGTTGTAAGATATGCATAAGCCTACACGTGGAGTTCACACCGCTTGCGCATTGCGTTATGAAGCCCACGTGGTACCATGCTGCTGATATGTGGATACAGGCCCACGGTCTACTGACAGCAGCATTCGCATGGAATGCCGTGGTGGTATACACGCCGGTCTATAAGCGCAGATCTGCCATCTCATCCATTACCAAGCTGAGTACTGTAATACATACATTGTACATGGCATGGCCCAATTGCAGCCTTCAGAGCTTTAATTAAGCCACACGAGAGACATATGAATAACACGAATACATGACACATTTAAAGTTCGACCAACAATACAAAATTTCCATGACAGTCTGGTGTCAGCCTCGCTAGTGACGGTTTCAGTCTGGTGTCAGCCTCTCCTCGTGACGGTGTCAGTCTGGTGTCAGCCTCGCTAGTGACGGTGTCAGTCTGGTGTCAGCCTCGCTAGTGACGGTTTCAGTCTGGTGTCTGCCTCTCCTCGTGACGGTGTCAGTCTGGTGTCAGCCTCGCTAGTGACGATTTCAGTCTGGTGTCAGCCTCTCCTCGTGACGGTGTCAGTCTGGTGTCAGCCTCGCTAGTGACGGTTTCAGTCTGGTGTCAGCCTCTCCTCGTGACGGTGTCAGTCTGGTGTCAGCCTCTCCTCGTGACAGTGTCAGTCTGGTGTCAGCCTCGCTAGTGACGGTTTCAGTCTGGTGTCAGCCTCTCCTCGTGACGGTGTCAGTCTGGTGTCAGCCTCTCCTCGTGACGGTGTCAGTCTGGTGTCAGACTCGCTAGTGACGGTTTCAGTCTGGTGTCAGCCTCTCCTCGTGACGGTGTCCGTCTGGTGTCAGCCTCGCTAGTGACGGGGTCGGTCTGGTGTCAGCCTCGCTAGTGACGGGGTCGGTCTGGTGTCAGCCTCGCCTCGTGACGGTGTCGGTCTGGTGTCAGCCTCGCCTCGTGACGGTGTCGGTCTGGTGTCATCCTCGCTAGTGACGGTGTCGGTCTGGTGTCATCCTCGCCTCGTGACGGGGTCGGTCTGGTGTCAGCCTCGCTAGTGACGGAGTCGGTCTGGTGTCAGCCTCTCCTCGTTACGGTGTCGGTCTGGTGTCAGCCTCTCCTCGTGACGGTGTCGGTCTGGTGTCAGCCTCTCCTCGTAACAGGGTCCGTCTGGTGTCAGCCTCGCTAGTGACGGTTTCGGTCTGGTGTCAGCCTCTCCTCGTGACGGTGTCAGTCTGGTGTCAGCCTCGCTAGTGACGGGGTCTTTCTGGTGTCAGCCTCTCCTCGTGACGGGGTCGGTCTGGTGTCAGCCTCTCCTCGTGACGGTGTCGGTCTGGTGTCAGCCTCTCCTCGTGACGGGGTCCGTCTGGTGTCAGCCTCTCCTCGTGACAGGGTCGGTCTGGTGTCAGCCTCTCCTCGTGACGGGGTCGGTCTGGTGTCAGCCTCGCTAGTGACGGTTTCAGTCTGGTGTCAGCCTCTCCTCGTGACGGTGTCAGTCTGGTGTCAGCCTCGCTAGTGACGGTGTCAGTCTGGTGTCAGCCTCGCTAGTGACGGTTTCAGTCTGGTGTCAGCCTCTCCTCGTGACGGTGTCAGTCTGGTGTCAGCCTCGCTAGTGACGGGGTCGGACTGGTGTCAGCCTCTCCTCGTGACGGGGTCGGTCTGGTGTCAGCCTCTCCTCGTGACGGTGTCAGTCTGGTGTCAGCCTCGCTAGTGACGGTTTCAGTCTGGTGTCTGCCTCTCCTCGTGACGGTGTCCGTCTGGTGTCAGCCTCGCTAGTGACGGGGTCGGTCTGGTGTCAGCCTCGCTAGTGACGGGGTCGGTCTGGTGTCAGCCTCGCCTCATGACGGTGTCGGTCTGGTGTCAGCCTCGCCTCGTGACGGTGTCGGTCTGGTGTCATCCTCGCTAGTGACGGTGTCGGTCTGGTGTCATCCTCGCCTCGTGACGGGGTCGGTCTGGTGTCAGCCTCGCTAGTGACGGAGTCGGTCTGGTGTCAGCCTCTCCTCGTGACGGTGTCGGTCTGGTGTCAGCCTCTCCTCGTGACAGGGTCCGTCTGGTGTCAGCCTCGCTAGTGACGGTTTCGGTCTGGTGTCAGCCTCTCCTCGTGACGGTGTCAGTCTGGTGTCAGCCTCGCTAGTGACGGTGTCAGTCTGGTGTCAGCCTCTCCTCGTGACGGTGTCAGTCTGGTGTCAGCCTCTCCTCGTGACGGTGTCAGTCTGGTGTCAGCCTCGCTAGTGACGGTTTCAGTCTGGTCTCAGCCTCTCCTCGTGACGGTGTCCGTCTGGTGTCAGCCTCTCCTCGTGACGGTGTCAGTCTGGTGTCAGCCTCTCCTCGTGACGGTGTCGGTCTGGTGTCAGCCTCTCCTCGTGACGGGGTCCGTCTGGTGTCAGCCTCTCCTCGTGACGGTGTCAGTCTGGTGTCAGCCTCTCCTCGTGACGGTGTCAGTCTGGTGTCAGCCTCGCTAGTGACGGTTTCAGTCTGGTGTCAGCCTCTCCTCGTGACGGTGTCCGTCTGGTGTCAGCCTCGCTAGTGACGGGGTCGGTCTGGTGTCAGCCTCGCTAGTGACGGGGTCGGTCTGGTGTCAGCCTCGCCTCGTGATGGTGTCGGTCTGGTGTCAGCCTCGCCTCGTGACGGTGTCGGTCTGGTGTCATCCTCGCTAGTGACGGTGTCGGTCTGGTGTCATCCTCGCCTCGTGACGGGGTCGGTCTGGTGTCAGCCTCGCTAGTGACGGAGTCGGTCTGGTGTCAGCCTCGCCTCGTGACGGTGTCGGTCTGGTGTCAGCCTCGCCTCGTGACGGTGTCGGTCTGGTGTCATCCTCGCTAGTGACGGTGTCAGTCTGGTGTCAGCCTCTCCTCGTGACGGTGTCAGTCTGGTGTCAGCCTCGCTAGTGACGGTTTCAGTCTGGTGTCAGCCTCTCCTCGTGACGGTGTCAGTCTGGTGTCAGCCTCTCCTCGTGACGGTGTCAGTCTGGTGTCAGCCTCGCTAGTGATGGTTTCAGTCTGGTGTCAGCCTCTCCTCGTGACGGTGTCCGTCTGGTGTCAGCCTCTCCTCGTGACGGTGTCAGTCTGGTGTCAGCCTCGCTAGTGACGGTTTCAGTCTGGTGTCAGCCTCTCCTCGTGACGGTGTCAGTCTGGTGTCAGCCTCTCCTCGTGACGGTGTCAGTCTGGTGTCAGCCTCGCTAGTGATGGTTTCAGTCTGGTGTCAGCCTCTCCTCGTGACGGTGTCCGTCTGGTGTCAGCCTCTCCTCGTGACGGTGTCAGTCTGGTGTCAGCCTCGCTAGTGACGGTGTCAGTCTGGTGTCAGCCTCGCTAGTGACGGTGTCAGTCTGGTGTCAGAATCGCTAGTGACGGTGTCAGTCTGGTGTCAGCCTCTCCTCGTGACGGTGTCAGTCTGGTGTCAGCCTCTCCTTGTGACGGTGTCAGTCTGGTGTCAGCCTCTCCTCGTGACGGGGTCCGTCTGGTGTTAGCCTCTCCTCGTGACAGGGTCGGTCTGGTGTCAGCCTCTCCTCGTGACGGGGTCGGTCTGGTGTCAGCCTCGCTAGTGACGGTTTCAGTCTGGTGTCAGCCTCTCCTCGTGACGGTGTCAGTCTGGTGTCAGCCTCGCTAGTGACGGTGTCAGTCTGGTGTCAGCCTCGCTAGTGACGGTTTCAGTCTGGTGTCAGCCTCTCCTCGTGACGGTGTCAGTCTGGTGTCAGCCTCGCTAGTGACGGGGTCGGACTGGTGTCAGCCTCTCCTCGTGACGGGGTCGGTCTGGTGTCAGCCTCTCCTCGTGACGGTGTCAGTCTGGTGTCAGCCTCGCTAGTGACGGTTTCAGTCTGGTGTCAGCCTCTCCTCGTGACGGTGTCCGTCTGGTGTCAGCCTCGCTAGTGACGGGGTCGGTCTGGTGTCAGCCTCGCTAGTGACGGGGTCGGTCTGGTGTCAGCCTCGCCTCATGACGGTGTCGGTCTGGTGTCAGCCTCGCCTCGTGACGGTGTCGGTCTGGTGTCATCCTCGCTAGTGACGGTGTCGGTCTGGTGTCATCCTCGCCTCGTGACGGGGTCGGTCTGGTGTCAGCCTCGCTAGTGACGGGGTCGGTCTGGTGTCAGCCTCTCCTCGTGACGGTGTCAGTCTGGTGTCAGCCTCTCCTCGTGACGGTGTCAGTCTGGTGTCAGCCTCGCTAGTGACGGTTTCAGTCTGGTGTCAGCCTCTCCTCGTGACGGTGTCAGTCTGGTGTCAGCCTCTCCTCGTGACGGTGTCAGTCTGGTGTCAGCCTCGCTAGTGATGGTTTCAGTCTGGTGTCAGCCTCTCCTCGTGACGGTGTCCGTCTGGTGTCAGCCTCTCCTCGTGACGGTGTCAGTCTGGTGTCAGCCTCGCTAGTGACGGTGTCAGTCTGGTGTCAGCCTCGCTAGTGACGGTGTCAGTCTGGTGTCAGCCTCGCTAGTGACGGTGTCAGTCTGGTGTCAGCCTCTCCTCGTGACGGTGTAAGTCTGGTGTCAGCCTCTCCTTGTGACGGTGTCAGTCTGGTGTCAGCCTCTCCTCGTGACGGGGTCCGTCTGGTGTCAGCCTCTCCTCGTGACAGGGTCGGTCTGGTGTCAGCCTCTCCTCGTGACGGGGTCGGTCTGGTTTCAGCCTCGCTAGTGACGGTTTCAGTCTGGTGTCAGCCTCTCCTCGTGACGGTGTCAGTCTGGTGTCAGCCTCGCTAGTGACGGTGTCGGTCTGGTGTCAGCCTCGCTAGTGACGGTTTCAGTCTGGTGTCAGCCTCTCCTCGTGACGGGGTCGGTCTGGTGTCAGCCTCGCTAGTGACGGGGTCGGTCTGGTGTCAGCCTCGCTAGTGACGGGGTCGGTCTGGTGTCAGCCTCGCCTCGTGATGGTGTCGGTCTGGTGTCAGCCTCGCCTCGTGACGGTGTCGGTCTGGTGTCATCCTCGCTAGTGACGGTGTCGGTCTGGTGTCATCCTCGCCTCGTGACGGGGTCGGTCTGGTGTCAGCCTCGCTAGTGACGGAGTTGGTCTGGTGTCAGCCTCGCCTCGTGACGGTGTCGGTCTGGTGTCAGCCTCGCCTCGTGACGGTGTCAGTCTGGTGTCAGCCTCTCCTCGTGACGGGGTCCGTCTGGTGTCAGCCTCTCCTCGTGACAGGGTCGGTCTGGTGTCAGCCTCTCCTCGTGACGGGGTCGGTCTGGTGTCAGCCTCGCTAGTGACGGTTTCAGTCTGGTGTCAGCCTCTCCTCGTGACGGTGTCAGTCTGGTGTCAGCCTCGCTAGTGACGGTTTCAGTCTGGTGTCAGCCTCTCCTCGTGACGGTGTCAGTCTGGTGTCAGCCTCGCTAGTGACGGGGTCGGACTGGTGTCAGCCTCTCCTCGTGACGGGGTCGGTCTGGTGTCAGCCTCTCCTCGTGACGGTGTCAGTCTGGTGTCAGCCTCGCTAGTGACGGTTTCAGTCTGGTGTCAGCCTCTCCTCGTGACGGTGTCCGTCTGGTGTCAGCCTCGCTAGTGACGGGGTCGGTCTGGTGTCAGCCTCGCTAGTGACGGGGACGGTCTGGTGTCAGCCTCGCCTCATGACGGTGTCGGTCTGGTGTCAGCCTCGCCTCGTGACGGTGTCGGTCTGGTGTCATCCTCGCTAGTGACGGTGTCGGTCTGGTGTCATCCTCGCCTCGTGACGGGGTCGGTCTGGTATCAGCCTCGCTAGTGACGGAGTCGGTCTGGTGTCAGCCTCTCCTCGTGACGGTGTCGGTCTGGTGTCAGCCTCTCCTCGTGACAGGGTCCGTCTGGTGTCAGCCTCGCTAGTGACGGTTACGGTCTGGTGTCAGCCTCTCCTCGTGACGGTGTCAGTCTGGTGTCAGCCTCGCTAGTGACGGTGTCAGTCTGGTGTCAGCCTCTCCTCGTGACGGTGTCAGTCTGGTGTCAGCCTCTCCTCGTGACGGTGTCAGTCTGGTGTCAGCCTCTCCTCGTGACGGTGTCAGTCTGGTGTCAGCCTCGCTAGTGACGGTTTCAGTCTGGTCTCAGCCTCTCCTCGTGACGGTGTCCGTCTGGTGTCAGCCTCTCCTCGTGACGGTGTCAGTCTGGTGTCAGCCTCGCTAGTGACGGGGTCGGTCTGGTGTCAGCCTCTCCTCGTGACGGTGTCGGTCTGGTGTCAGCCTCTCCTCGTGACGGGGTCCGTCTGGTGTCAGCCTCTCCTCGTGACGGGGTCGGTCTGGTGTCAGCCTCGCTAGTGACGGTGTCAGTCTGGTGTCAGCCTCGCTAGTGACGGTTTCAGTCTGGTGTCAGCCTCTCCTCGTGACGGTGTCAGTCTGGTGTCAGCCTCGCTAGTGACGGTTTCAGTCTGGTGTCAGCCTCTCCTCGTGACGGTGTCAGTCTGGTGTCAGCCTCTCCTCGTGACGGTGTCAGTCTGGTGTCAGCCTCGCTAGTGACGGTTTCAGTCTGGTGTCAGCCTCTCCTCGTGACGGTGTCCGTCTGGTGTCAGCCTCGCTAGTAACGGGGTCGGTCTGGTGTCAGCCTCGCTAGTGACGGGGTCGGTCTGGTGTCAGCCTCGCCTCGTGATGGTGTCGGTCTGGTGTCAGCCTCGCCTCGTGACGGTGTCGGTCTGGTGTCATCCTCGCTAGTGACGGTGTCGGTCTGGTGTCATCCTCGCCTCGTGACGGGGTCGGTCTGGTGTCAGCCTCGCTAGTGACGGAGTCGGTCTGGTGTCAGCCTCGCCTCGTGACGGTGTCGGTCTGGTGTCAGCCTCGCCTCGTGACGGTGTCGGTCTGGTGTCATCCTCGCTAGTGACGGTGTCAGTCTGGTGTCAGCCTCTCCTCGTGACGTTGTCAGTCTGGTGTCAGCCTCGCTAGTGACGGTTTCAGTCTGGTGTCAGCCTCTCCTCGTGACGGTGTCCGTCTGGTGTCAGCCTCTCCTCGTGACGGTGTCAGTCTGGTGTCAGCCTCGCTAGTGACGGTTTCAGTCTGGTGTCAGCCTCTCCTCGTGACGGTGTCAGTCTGGTGTCAGCCTCTCCTCGTGACGGTGTCAGTCTGGTGTCAGCCTCGCTAGTGACGGTTTCAGTCTGGTGTCAGCCTCTCCTCGTGACGGTGTCCGTCTGGTGTCAGCCTCTCCTCGTGACGGTGTCAGTCTGGTGTCAGCCTCGCTAGTGACGGTGTCAGTCTGGTGTCAGCCTCGCTAGTGACGGTGTCAGTCTGGTGTCAGCCTCGCTAGTGACGGTGTCAGTCTGGTGTCAGCCTCTCCTCGTGACGGTGTCAGTCTGGTGTCAGCCTCTCCTTGTGACGGTGTCAGTCTGGTGTCAGCCTCTCCTCGTGACAGTGTCAGTCTGGTGTCAGCCTCGCTAGTGACGGTGTCAGTCTGGTGTCAGCCTCGCTAGTGACGGTGTCAGTCTGGTGTCAGCCTCTCCTCGTGACGGTGTCAGTCTGGTGTCAGCCTCTCCTCGTGACGGTGTCAGTCTGGTGTCAGCCTCGCTAGTGACGGTTTCCGTCTGGTGTCAGCCTCTCCTCGTGACTGTGTCAGTCTGGTGTCAGCCTCGCTAGTGACGGGGTCGGTCTGGTGTCAGCCTCTCCTCGTGACGGGGTCGGTCTGGTGTCAGCCTCTCCTCGTGACGGTGTCGGTCTGGTGTCAGCCTCTCCTCGTGACGGGGTCCGTCTGGTGTCAGCCTCTCCTCGTGACGGTGTCAGTCTGGTGTCAGCCTCTAATCGTGACGGTGTCAGTCTGGTGTCAGCCTCGTTAGTGACGGTTTCAGTCTGGTGTCAGCCTCTCCTCGTGACGGTGTCAGTCTGGTGTCAGCCTCTAATCGTGACGGTGTCAGTCTGGTGTCAGCCTCGCTAGTGATGGTTTCAGTCTGGTGTCAGCCTCTCCTCGTGACGGTGTCCGTCTGGTGTCAGCCTCTCCTCGTGACGGTGTCAGTCTGGTGTCAGCCTCGCTAGTGACGGTGTCAGTCTGGTGTCAGCCTCGCTAGTGACGGTGTCAGTCTGGTGTCAGCCTCGCTAGTGACGGTGTCAGTCTGGTGTCAGCCTCTCCTCGTGACGGGGTCGGTCTGGTGTCAGCCTCGCTAGTGACGGTGTCAGTCTGGTGTCAGCCTCGCTAGTGACGGTTTCAGTCTGGTGTCAGCCTCTCCTCGTGACGGTGTCAGTCTGGTGTCAGCCTCGCTAGTGACGGTTTCAGTCTGGTGTCAGCCTCTCCTCGTGACGGTGTCAGTCTGGTGTCAGCCTCTCCTCGTGACGGTGTCAGTCTGGTGTCAGCCTCGCTAGTGACGGTTTCAGTCTGGTGTCAGCCTCTCCTCGTGACGGTGTCCGTCTGGTGTCAGCCTCGCTAGTGACGGGGTCGGTCTGGTGTCAGCCTCGCTAGTGACGGGGTCGGTCTGGTGTCAGCCTCGCCTCGTGATGGTGTCGGTCTGGTGTCAGCCTCGCCTCGTGACGGTGTCGGTCTGGTGTCATCCTCGCTAGTGACGGTGTCGGTCTGGTGTCATCCTCGCCTCGTGACGGGGTCGGTCTGGTGTCAGCCTCGCTAGTGACGGAGTCGGTCTGGTGTCAGCCTCGCCTCGTGACGGTGTCGGTCTGGTGTCAGCCTCGCCTCGTGACGGTGTCGGTCTGGTGTCATCCTCGCTAGTGACGGTGTCAGTCTGGTGTCAGCCTCTCCTGGTGACGGTGTCAGTCTGGTGTCAGCCTCGCTAGTGACGGTTTCAGTCTGGTGTCAGCCTCTCCTCGTGACGGTGTCCGTCTGGTGTCAGCCTCTCCTCGTGACGGTGTCAGTCTGGTGTCAGCCTCGCTAGTGACGGTTTCAGTCTGGTGTCAGCCTCTCCTCGTGACGGTGTCAGTCTGGTGTCAGCCTCTCCTCGTGACGGTGTCAGTCTGGTGTCAGCCTCGCTAGTGACGGTTTCAGTCTGGTGTCAGCCTCTCCTCGTGACGGTGTCCGTCTGGTGTCAGCCTCTCCTCGTGACGGTGTCAGTCTGGTGTCAGCCTCGCTAGTGACGGTGTCAGTCTGGTGTCAGCCTCGCTAGTGACGGTGTCAGTCTGGTGTCAGCCTCGCTAGTGACGGTGTCAGTCTGGTGTCAGCCTCTCCTCGTGACGGTGTCAGTCTGGTGTCAGCCTCTCCTTGTGACGGTGTCAGTCTGGTGTCAGCCTCTCCTCGTGACAGTGTCAGTCTGGTGTCAGCCTCGCTAGTGACGGTGTCAGTCTGGTGTCAGCCTCGCTAGTGACGGTGTCAGTCTGGTGTCAGCCTCTCCTCGTGACGGTGTCAGTCTGGTGTCAGCCTCTCCTCGTGACGGTGTCAGTCTGGTGTCAGCCTCGCTAGTGACGGTTTCCGTCTGGTGTCAGCCTCTCCTCGTGACGGTGTCAGTCTGGTGTCAGCCTCGCTAGTGACGGGGTCGGTCTGGTGTCAGCCTCGCTAGTGACGGTGTCAGTCTGGTGTCAGCCTCTCCTCGTGACGGTGTCAGTCTGGTGTCAGCCTCTCCTCGTGACGGTGTCAGTCTGGTGTCAGCCTCGCTAGTGACGGTTTCAGTCTGGTGTCAGCCTCTCCTCGTGACGGTGTCCGTCTGGTGTCAGCCTCTCCTCGTGACGGTGTCAGTCTGGTGTCAGCCTCGCTAGTGACGGGGTCGGTCTGGTGTCAGCCTCTCCTCGTGACGGGGTCGGTCTGGTGTCAGCCTCTCCTCGTGACGGTGTCGGTCTGGTGTCAGCCTCTCCTCGTGACGGGGTCCGTCTGGTGTCAGCCTCTCCTCGTGACGGGGTCGGTCTGGTGTCAGCCTCTCCTCGTGACGGGGTCGGTCTGGTGTCAGCCTCTCCTCCTGACGGTGTCGGTCTGGTGTCAGCCTCTCCTCGTGACGGAGTCCGTCTGGTGTCAGCCTCTCCTCGTGACGGGGTCGGTCTGGTGTCAGCCTCTCCTCGTGACGGGGTCGGTCTGGTGTCAGCCTCGCTAGTGACGGTTTCAGTCTGGTGTCAGCCTCTCCTCGTGACGGTGTCAGTCTGGTGTCAGCCTCGCTAGTGACGGTGTCAGTCTGGTGTCAGCCTCGCTAGTGACGGTTTCAGTCTGGTGTCAGCCTCTCCTCGTGACGGTGTCAGTCTGGTGTCAGCCTCGCTAGTGACAGGGTCGGTCTGGTGTCAGCCTCTCCTCGTGACGGGGTCGGTCTGGTGTCAGCCTCTCCTCGTGACGGTGTCAGTCTGGTGTCAGCCTCGCTAGTGACGGTTTTAGTCTGGTGTCAGCCTCTCCTCGTGACGGTGTCCGTCTGGTGTCAGCCTCGCTAGTGACGGGGTCGGTCTGGTGTCAGCCTCGCTAGTGACGGGGTCGGTCTGGTGTCAGCCTCGCCTCGTGACGGGGTCGGTCTGGTGTCAGCCTCTCCTCGTGACGGTGTCGGTCTGGTGTCAGCCTCTCCTCGTGACGGTGTCAGTCTGGTGTCAGCCTCGCTAGTGACGGTTTCAGTCTGGTGTCAGCCTCTCCTCGTGACGGTGTCCGTCTGGTGTCAGCCTCTCCTCGTGACGGTGTCAGTCTGGTGTCAGCCTCGCTAGTGACGGGGTCGGTCTGGTGTCAGCCTCTCCTCGTGATGGGGTCGGTCTGGTGTCAGCCTCTCCTCGTGACGGTGTCGGTCTGGTGTCAGCCTCTCCTCGTGACGGGGTCCGTCTGGTGTCAGCCTCTCCTCGTGACGGGGTCGGTCTGGTGTCAGCCTCTCCTCGTGACGGTGTCGGTCTGGTGTCAGCCTCGCTAGTGACGGTTTCAGTCTGGTGTCAGCCTCTCCTCGTGACGGTGTCAGTCTGGTGTCAGCCTCGCTAGTGACGGTGTCAGTCTGGTGTCAGCCTCGCTAGTGACGGTTTCAGTCTGGTGTCAGCCTCTCCTCGTGACGGTGTCAGTCTGGTGTCAGCCTCGCTAGTGACGGTTTCAGTCTGGTGTCAGCCTCTCCTCGTGACGGTGTCAGTCTGGTGTCAGCCTCTCCTCGTGACGGTGTCAGTCTGGTGTCAGCCTCGCTAGTGACGGTTTCAGTCTGGTGTCAGCCTCTCCTCGTGACGGTGTCAGTCTGGTGTCAGCCTCTCCTCGTGACGGTGTCAGTCTGGTGTCAGCCTCGCTAGTGACGGTTTCAGTCTGGTGTCAGCCTCTCCTCGTGACGGTGTCAGTCTGGTGTCAGCCTCTCTTCGTGACGGTGTCAGTCTGGTGTCAGCCTCGCTAGTGACGGTTTCAGTCTGGTGTCAGCCTCGCTAGTGACGGTTTCAGTCTGGTGTCAGCCTCTCCTCGTGACGGTGTCAGTCTGGTGTCAGCCTCTCCTCGTGACGGTGTCAGTCTGGTGTCAGCCTCGCTAGTGACGGTGTCAGTCTGGTGTCAGCCTCTCCTCGTGACGGTGTCAGTCTGGTGTCAGCCTCGCTAGTGACGGTTTCAGTCTGGTGTCAGCCTCTCCTCGTGACGGTGTCCGTCTGGTGTCAGCCTCGCTAGTGACGGTGTCGGTCTGGTGTCATCCTCGCTAGTGACGGTGTCGGTCTGGTGTCAGCCTCGCCTCGTGACGGTGTCGGTCTGGTGTCATCCTCGCTAGTGACGGTGTCGGTCTGGTGTCATCCTCGCCTCGTGACGAGGTCGGTCTGGTGTCAGCCTCGCTAGTGACGGAGTCGGTCTGGTGTCAGCCTCTCCTCGTGACGATGTCGGTCTGGTGTCAGCCTCTCCTCGTGACGGTGTCGGTCTGGTGTCAGCCTCTCCTCGTGACAGGGTCCGTCTGGTGTCAGCCTCGCTAGTGACGGTTTCGGTCTGGTTTCAGCCTCTCCTCGTGACGGTGTCCGTCTGGTGTCAGCCTCTCCTCGTGACGGTGTCAGTCTGGTGTCAGCCTCGCTAGTGACGGGGTCGGTCTGGTGTCAGCCTCTCCTCGTGACGGGGTCGGTCTGGTGTCAGCCTCTCCTCGTGACGGTGTCGGTCCGGTGTCAGCCTCTCCTCGTGACGGGGTCCGTCTGGTGTCAGCCTCTCCTCGTGACGGGGTCGGTCTGGTGTCAGCCTCTCCTCGTGACGGGGTCGGTCTGGTGTCAGCCTCGCTAGTGACGGTTTCAGTCTGGTGTCAGCCTCTCCTCGTGACGGTGTCAGTCTGGTGTCAGCCTCGCTAGTGACGGTGTCAGTCTGGTGTCAGCCTCGCTAGTGACGGTTTCAGTCTGGTGTCAGCCTCTCCTCGTGACGGTGTCAGTCTGGTGTCAGCCTCGCTAGTGACGGGGTCGGTCTGGTGTCAGCCTCTCCTCGTGACGGGGTCGGTCTGGTGTCAGCCTCTCCTCGTGACGGTGTCAGTCTGGTGTCAGCCTCGCTAGTGACGGTTTCAGTCTGGTGTCAGCCTCTCCTCGTGACGGTGTCCGTCTGGTGTCAGCCTCGCTAGTGACGGTGTCGGTCTGGTGTCAGCCTCGCCTCGTGACGGTGTCGGTCTGGTGTCATCCTCGCTAGTGACGGTGTCGGTCTGGTGTCATCCTCGCCTCGTGACAGGGTCGGTCTGGTGTCAGCCTCGCTAGTGACGGAGTCGGTCTGGTGTCAGCCTCTCCTCGTGACGGTGTCGGTCTGGTGTCAGCCTCTCCTCGTGACAGGGTCCGTCTGGTGTCAGCCTCGCTAGTGACGGTTTCGGTCTGGTGTCAGCCTCTCCTCGTGACGGTGTCAGTCTGGTGTCAGCCTCGCTAGTGACGGTGTCAGTCTGGTGTCAGCCTCGCTAGTGACGGTGTCAGTCTGGTGTCAGCCTCTCCTCGTGAGGGGGTCGGTCTGGTGTCAGCCTCGCTAGTGACGGTTTCAGTCTGGTGTCAGCCATTCCTCGTGACGGTGTCAGTCTGGTGTCAGCCTCGCTAGTGACGGTGTCAGTCTGGTGTCAGCCTCGCTTGTGACGGTTTCAGTCTGGTGTCAGCCTCTCCTCGTGACGTTGTCAGTCTGGTGTCAGCCTCGCTAGTGACTGGGTCGGTCTGGTGTCAGCCTCTCCTCGTGACGGGGTCGGTCTGGTGTCAGCCTCTCCTCGTGACGGTGTCAGTCTGGTGTCAGCCTCGCTAGTGACGGGGTCGGTCTGGTGTCAGCCTCGCTAGTGACGGGGTCGGTCTGGTGTCAGCCTCGCCTCGTGACGGTGTCGGTCTGGTGTCAGCCTCGCCTCGTGACGGTGTCGGTCTGGTGTCATCCTCGCTAGTGACGGTGTCGGTCTGGTGTCAGCCTCGCTAGTGACGGTTTCAGTCTGGTGTCAGCCTCTCCTCGTGACGGTGTCGGTCTGGTGTCAGCCTCTCCTCGTGACGGTGTCGGTCTGGTGTCAGCCTCTCCTCGTGACGGTGTCGGTCTGGTGTCAGCCTCTCCTCGTGACAGGGTCCGTCTGGTGCCAGCCTCGCTAGTGACGGTTTCGGTCTGGTGTCAGCCTCGCTAGTGACGGGGTCGGTCTGGTGTCAGCCTCGCCTCGTGACGGTGTCGGTCTGGTGTCAGCCTCGCCTCGTGACGGTGTCGGTCTGGTGTCATCCTCGCTAGTGACGGTGTTGGTCTGGTGTCATCCTCGCCTCGTGACGGGGTCGGTCTGGTGTCAGCCTCGCTAGTGACGGAGTCGGTCTGGTGTCAGCCTCTCCTCGTGACGGTGTCGGTCTGGTGTCAGCCTCTCCTCGTGACAGTGTCGGTCTGGTGTCAGCCTCTCCTCGTGACAGTGTCGGTCTGGTGTCAGCCTCTCCTCGTGACAGGGTCCGTCTGGTGTCAGCCTCGCTAGTGACGGTGTCCGTCTGGTGTCAGCCTCTCCTCGTGACGGTGTCAGTCTGGTGTCAGCCTCGCTAGTGACGGGGTCGGTCTGGTGTCAGCCTCTCCTCGTGACGGGGTCGGTCTGGTGTCAGCCTCTCCTCGTGACGGTGTCGGTCTGGTGTCAGCCTCTCCTCGTGACGGGGTCCGTCTGGTGTCAGCCTCTCCTCGTGACGGGGTCGGTCTGGTGTCAGCCTCTCCTCGTGACGGTGTCAGTCTGGTGTCAGCCTCGCTAGTGACGGTGTCAGTCTGGTGTCAGCCTCTCCTCGTGACGGTGTCAGTCTGGTGTCAGCCTCGCTAGTGACGGTTTCAGTCTGGTGTCAGCCTCTCCTCGTGACGGTGTCAGTCTGGTGTCAGCCTCTCTTCGTGACGGTGTCAGTCTGGTGTCAGCCTCGCTAGTGACGGTTTCAGTCTGGTGTCAGCCTCGCTAGTGACGGTTTCAGTCTGGTGTCAGCCTCTCCTCGTGACGGTGTCAGTCTGGTGTCAGCCTCTCCTCGTGACGGTGTCAGTCTGGTGTCAGCCTCGCTAGTGACGGTGTCAGTCTGGTGTCAGCCTCTCCTCGTGACGGTGTCAGTCTGGTGTCAGCCTCGCTAGTGACGGTTTCAGTCTGGTGTCAGCCTCTCCTCGTGACGGTGTCCGTCTGGTGTCAGCCTCGCTAGTGACGGTGTCCGTCTGGTGTCATCCTCGCTAGTGACGGTGTCGGTCTGGTGTCAGCCTCGCCTCGTGACGGTGTCGGTCTGGTGTCATCCTCGCTAGTGACGGTGTCGGTCTGGTGTCATCCTCGCCTCGTGACGAGGTCGGTCTGGTGTCAGCCTCGCTAGTGACGGAGTCGGTCTGGTGTCAGCCTCTCCTCGTGACGATGTCGGTCTGGTGTCAGCCTCTCCTCGTGACGGTGTCGGTCTGGTGTCAGCCTCTCCTCGTGACAGGGTCCGTCTGGTGTCAGCCTCGCTAGTGACGGTTTCGGTCTGGTTTCAGCCTCTCCTCGTGACGGTGTCCGTCTGGTGTCAGCCTCTCCTCGTGACGGTGTCAGTCTGGTGTCAGCCTCGCTAGTGACGGGGTCGGTCTGGTGTCAGCCTCTCCTCGTGACGGGGTCGGTCTGGTGTCAGCCTCTCCTCGTGACGGTGTCGGTCCGGTGTCAGCCTCTCCTCGTGACGGGGTCCGTCTGGTGTCAGCCTCTCCTCGTGACGGGGTCGGTCTGGTGTCAGCCTCTCCTCGTGACGGGGTCGGTCTGGTGTCAGCCTCGCTAGTGACGGTTTCAGTCTGGTGTCAGCCTCTCCTCGTGACGGTGTCAGTCTGGTGTCAGCCTCGCTAGTGACGGTGTCAGTCTGGTGTCAGCCTCGCTAGTGACGGTTTCAGTCTGGTGTCAGCCTCTCCTCGTGACGGTGTCAGTCTGGTGTCAGCCTCGCTAGTGACGGGGTCGGTCTGGTGTCAGCCTCTCCTCGTGACGGGGTCGGTCTGGTGTCAGCCTCTCCTCGTGACGGTGTCAGTCTGGTGTCAGCCTCGCTAGTGACGGTTTCAGTCTGGTGTCAGCCTCTCCTCGTGACGGTGTCCGTCTGGTGTCAGCCTCGCTAGTGACGGTGTCGGTCTGGTGTCAGCCTCGCCTCGTGACGGTGTCGGTCTGGTGTCATCCTCGCTAGTGACGGTGTCGGTCTGGTGTCATCCTCGCCTCGTGACAGGGTCGGTCTGGTGTCAGCCTCGCTAGTGACGGAGTCGGTCTGGTGTCAGCCTCTCCTCGTGACGGTGTCGGTCTGGTGTCAGCCTCTCCTCGTGACAGGGTCCGTCTGGTGTCAGCCTCGCTAGTGACGGTTTCGGTCTGGTGTCAGCCTCTCCTCGTGACGGTGTCAGTCTGGTGTCAGCCTCGCTAGTGACGGTGTCAGTCTGGTGTCAGCCTCGCTAGTGACGGTGTCAGTCTGGTGTCAGCCTCTCCTCGTGACGGTGTCAGTCTGGTGTCAGCCTCTCCTCGTGACGGTGTCAGTCTGGTGTCAGCCTCGCTAGTGACGGTTTCAGTCTGGTGTCAGCCTCTCCTCGTGACGGTGTCCGTCTGGTGTCAGCCTCTCCTCGTGACGGTGTCAGTCTGGTGTCAGCCTCGCTAGTGACGGTTTCAGTCTGGTGTCAGCCTCTCCTCGTGACGGTGTCAGTCTGGTGTCAGCCTCGCTAGTGACGGTGTCAGTCTGGTGTCAGCCTCGCTAGTGACGGTTTCAGTCTGGTGTCAGCCTCTCCTCGTGACGGTGTCAGTCTGGTGTCAGCCTCGCTAGTGACGGGGTCGGTCTGGTGTCAGCCTCTCCTCGTGACGGTGTCGGTCTGGTGTCAGCCTCGCCTCGTGACGGTGTCGGTCTGGTGTCATCCTCGCCTCGTGACGGGGTCGGTCTGGTGTCAGCCTCTCCTCGTGACGGTGTCGGTCTGGTGTCAGCCTCTCCTCGTGACGGTGTCGGTCTGGTGTCAGCCTCTCCTCGTGACAGGGTCCGTCTGGTGTCAGCCTCGCTAGTGACGGTTTCGGTCTGGTGTCAGCCTCTCCTCGTGACGGTGTCAGTCTGGTGTCAGCCTCGCTAGTGACGGTGTCAGTCTGGTGTCAGCCTCTCCTCGTGACGGTGTCAGTCTGGTGTCAGCCTCGCTAGTGACGGTGTCAGTCTGGTGTCAGCCTCTCTAGTGACGGTGTCAGTCTGGTGTCAGCCTCTCCTCGTGACGGTGTCAGTCTGGTGTCAGCCTCTCCTCGTGACGGTGTCAGTCTGGTGTCAGCCTCGCTAGTGACGGTTTCAGTCTGGTGTCAGCCTCTCCTCGTGACGGTGTCCGTCTGGTGTCAGCCTCGCTAGTGACGGGGTCGGTCTGGTGTCAGCCTCGCTAGTGACGGGGTCGGTCTGGTGTCAGCCTCGCCTAGTGACGGGGTCGGTCTGGTGTCAGCCTCGCCTCGTGACGGTGTCGGTCTGGTGTCATCCTCGCTAGTGACGGTGTCGGTCTGGTGTCATCCTCGCCTCGTGACGGGGTCGGTCTGGTGTCAGCCTCGCTAGTGACGGAGTCGGTCTGGTGTCAGCCTCTCCTCGTGACGGTGTCGGTCTGGTGTCAGCCTCTCCTCGTGATGGTGTCAGTCTGGTGTCAGCCTCGCTAGTGACGGGGTCGGTCTGGTGTCAGCCTCTCCTCGTGACGGTGTCGGTCTGGTGTCAGCCTCTCCTCGTGACGGTGTCAGTCTGGTGTCAGCCTCGCTAGTGACGGTGTCAGTCTGGTGTCAGCCTCGCTAGTGACGGTTTCAGTCTGGTGTCAGCCTCTCCTCGTGACGGTGTCAGTCTGGTGTCAGCCTCGCTAGTGACGGTTTCAGTCTGGTGTCAGCCTCTCCTCGTGACGGTGTCAGTCTGGTGTCAGCCTCTCCTCGTGACGGTGTCAGTCTGGTGTCAGCCTCTCCTCGTGACGGTGTCAGTCTGGTGTCAGCCTCGCTAGTGACGGTTTCAGTCTGGTGTCAGCCTCTCCTCGTGACGGTGTCAGTCTGGTGTCAGCCTCTCCTCGTGACGGTGTCAGTCTGGTGTCAGCCTCGCTAGTGACGGTTTCAGTCTGGTGTCAGCCTCTCCTCGTGACGGTGTCGGTCTGGTGTCATCCTCGCTAGTGACGGTGTCGGTCTGGTGTCATCCTCGCCTCGTGACGGGGTCGGTCTGGTGTCAGCCTCGCTAGTGACGGAGTCGGTCTGGTGTCAGCCTCTCCTCGTGACGGTGTCGGTCTGGTGTCAGCCTCTCCTCGTGACGGTGTCGGTCTGGTGTCAGCCTCTCCTCGTGACAGGGTCCGTCTGGTGTCAGCCTCGCTAGTGACGGTTTCGGTCTGGTGTCAGCCTCTCCTCGTGACGGTGTCAGTCTGGTGTCAGCCTCGCTAGTGACGGTGTCAGTCTGGTGTCAGCCTCGCTAGTGACGGTTTCAGTCTGGTGTCAGCCTCTCCTCGTGACGGTGTCAGTCTGGTGTCAGCCTCGCTAGTGACGGTTTCAGTCTGGTGTCAGCCTCTCCTCGTGACGGTGTCCGTCTGGTGTCAGCCTCGCTAGTGACGGGGTCGGTCTGGTGTCAGCCTCGCTAGTGACGGGGTCGGTCTGGTGTCAGCCTCACCTCGTGACGGTGTCGGTCTGGTGTCAGCCTCGCCTCGTGACGGTGTCGGTCTGGTGTCATCCTCGCTAGTGACGGTGTCGGTCTGGTGTCATCCTCGCCTCGTGACGGGGTCGGTCTGGTGTCAGCCTCGCTAGTGACGGAGTCGGTCTGGTGTCAGCCTCTCCTCGTGACGGTGTCGGTCTGGTGTCAGCCTCTCCTCGTGACGGTGTCGGTCTGGTGTCAGCCTCTCCTCGTGACAGGGTCCGTCTGGTGTCAGCCTCGCTAGTGACGGTTTCGGTCTGGTGTCAGCCTCTCCTCGTGACGGTGTCAGTCTGGTGTCAGCCTCGCTAGTGACGGTGTCAGTCTGGTGTCAGCCTCGCTAGTGACGGTTTCAGTCTGGTGTCAGCCTCTCCTCGTGACGGTGTCAGTCTGGTGTCAGCCTCTCCTCGTGACGGTGTCAGTCTGGTGTCAGCCTCGCTAGTGACGGTTTCAGTCTGGTGTCAGCCTCTCCTCGTGACGGTGTCAGTCTGGTGTCAGCCTCTCCTCGTGACGGTGTCAGTCTGGTGTCAGCCTCGCTAGTGACGGTTTCAGTCTGGTGTCAGCCTCTCCTCGTGACGGTGTCAGTCTGGTGTCAGCCTCTCCTCGTGACGGGGTCGGTCTGGTGTCAGCCTCTCCTCGTGACGGTGTCAGTCTGGTGTCAGCCTCGCTAGTGACGGTTTCAGTCTGGTGTCAGCCTCTCCTCGTGACGGTGTCCGTCTGGTGTCAGCCTTGCTAGTGACGGGGTCGGTCTGGTGTCAGCCTCGCTAGTGACGGGGTCGGTCTGGTGTCAGCCTCGCCTCGTGACGGTGTCGGTCTGGTGTCAGCCTCGCCTCGTGACGGTGTCAGTCTGGTGTCAGCCTCGCTAGTGACGGTTTCAGTCTGGTGTCAGCCTCTCCTCGTGACGGTGTCAGTCTGGTGTCAGCCTCGCTAGTGACGGTGTCAGTCTGGTGTCAGCCTCGCTAGTGACGGTTTCAGTCTGGTGTCAGCCTCTCCTCGTGACGGTGTCAGTCTGGTGTCAGCCTCGCTAGTGACGGTTTCAGTCTGGTGTCAGCCTCTCCTCGTGACGGTGTCAGTCTGGTGTCAGCCTCTCCTCGTGACGGTGTCAGTCTGGTGTCAGCCTCGCTAGTGACGGTTTCAGTCTGGTGTCAGCCTCTCCTCGTGACGGTGTCAGTCTGGTGTCAGCCTCGCTAGTGACGGGGTCGGTCTGGTGTCAGCCTCTCCTCGTGACGGGGTCGGTCTGGTGTCAGCCTCTCCTCATGACGGGGTCCGTCTGGTGTCAGCCTCTCCTCGTGACGGGGTCGGTCTGGTGTCAGCCTCTCCTCGTGACGGGGTCGGTCTGGTGTCAGCCTCGCTAGTGACGGTTTCAGTCTGGTGTCAGCCTCTCCTCGTGACGGTGTCAGTCTGGTGTCAGCCTCGCTAGTGACGGTGTCAGTCTGGTGTCAGCCTCGTTAGTGACGGTTTCAGTCTGGTGTCAGCCTCTCCTCGTGACGGTGTCAGTCTGGTGTCAGCCTCGCTAGTGACGGGGTCGGTCTGGTGTCAGCCTCTCCTCGTGACGGGGTCGGTCTGGTGTCAGCCTCTCCTCGTGACGGTGTCAGTCTGGTGTCAGCCTCGCTAGTGACGGTTTCAGTCTGGTGTCAGCCTCTCCTTGTGACGGTGTCCGTCTGGTGTCAGCCTCGCTAGAGACGGGGTCGGTCTGGTGTCAGCCTCGCTAGTGACGGGGTCGGTCTGGTGTCAGCCTCGCCTCGTGACGGTGTCCGTCTGGTGTCAGCCTCTCCTCGTGATGGTGTCAGTCTGGTGTCAGCCTCTCCTCGTGACGGGGTCGGTCTGGTGTCAGCCTCTCCTCGTGACGGGGTCCGTCTGGTGTCAGCCTCGCTAGTGACGGTTTCAGTCTGGTGTCAGCCTCTCCTCGTGACGGTGTCCGTCTGGTGTCAGCCTCGCTAGTGACGGGGTCGGTCTGGTGTCAGCCTCGCTAGTGACGGGGTCGGTCTGGTGTCAGCCTCACCTCGTGACGGTGTCGGTCTGGTGTCAGCCTCGCTAGTGACGGTTTCGGTCTGGTGTCAGCCTCTCCTCGTGACGGTGTCAGTCTGGTGTCAGCCTCGCTAGTGACGGTGTCAGTCTGGTGTCAGCCTCGCTAGTGACGGTTTCAGTCTGGTGTCAGCCTCTCCTCGTGACGGTGTCAGTCTGGTGTCAGCCTCGCTAGTGACGGTTTCAGTCTGGTGTCAGCCTCTCCTCGTGACGGTGTCCGTCTGGTGTCAGCCTCGCTAGTGACGGGGTCGGTCTGGTGTCAGCCTCGCTAGTGACGGGGTCGGTCTGGTGTCAGCCTCACCTCGTGACGGTGTCGGTCTGGTGTCAGCCTCGCCTCGTGACGGTGTCGGTCTGGTGTCATCCTCGCTAGTGACGGTGTCGGTCTGGTGTCATCCTCGCCTCGTGACGGGGTCGGTCTGGTGTCAGCCTCGCTAGTGACGGAGTCGGTCTGGTGTCAGCCTCTCCTCGTGACGGTGTCGGTCTGGTGTCAGCCTCTCCTCGTGACGGTGTCGGTCTGGTGTCAGCCTCTCCTCGTGACAGGGTCCGTCTGGTGTCAGCCTCGCTAGTGACGGTTTCGGTCTGGTGTCAGCCTCTCCTCGTGACGGTGTCAGTCTGGTGTCAGCCTCGCTAGTGACGGTGTCAGTCTGGTGTCAGCCTCGCTAGTGACGGTTTCAGTCTGGTGTCAGCCTCTCCTCGTGACGGTGTCAGTCTGGTGTCAGCCTCTCCTCGTGACGGTGTCAGTCTGGTGTCAGCCTCGCTAGTGACGGTTTCAGTCTGGTGTCAGCCTCTCCTCGTGACGGTGTCAGTCTGGTGTCAGCCTCTCCTCGTGACGGTGTCAGTCTGGTGTCAGCCTCGCTAGTGACGGTTTCAGTCTGGTGTCAGCCTCTCCTCGTGACGGTGTCAGTCTGGTGTCAGCCTCTCCTCGTGACGGGGTCGGTCTGGTGTCAGCCTCTCCTCGTGACGGTGTCAGTCTGGTGTCAGCCTCGCTAGTGACGGTTTCAGTCTGGTGTCAGCCTCTCCTCGTGACGGTGTCCGTCTGGTGTCAGCCTTGCTAGTGACGGGGTCGGTCTGGTGTCAGCCTCGCTAGTGACGGGGTCGGTCTGGTGTCAGCCTCGCCTCGTGACGGTGTCGGTCTGGTGTCAGCCTCGCCTCGTGACGGTGTCAGTCTGGTGTCAGCCTCGCTAGTGACGGTTTCAGTCTGGTGTCAGCCTCTCCTCGTGACGGTGTCAGTCTGGTGTCAGCCTCGCTAGTGACGGTGTCTGTCTGGTGTCAGCCTCGCTAGTGACGGTTTCAGTCTGGTGTCAGCCTCTCCTCGTGACGGTGTCAGTCTGGTGTCAGCCTCGCTAGTGACGGTTTCAGTCTGGTGTCAGCCTCTCCTCGTGACGGTGTCAGTCTGGTGTCAGCCTCTCCTCGTGACGGTGTCAGTCTGGTGTCAGCCTCGCTAGTGACGGTTTCAGTCTGGTGTCAGCCTCTCCTCGTGACGGTGTCAGTCTGGTGTCAGCCTCGCTAGTGACGGGGTCGGTCTGGTGTCAGCCTCTCCTCGTGACGGGGTCGGTCTGGTGTCAGCCTCTCCTCATGACGGGGTCCGTCTGGTGTCAGCCTCTCCTCGTGACGGGGTCGGTCTGGTGTCAGCCTCTCCTCGTGACGGGGTCGGTCTGGTGTCAGCCTCGCTAGTGACGGTTTCAGTCTGGTGTCAGCCTCTCCTCGTGACGGTGTCAGTCTGGTGTCAGCCTCGCTAGTGACGGTGTCATTCTGGTGTCAGCCTCGTTAGTGACGGTTTCAGTCTGGTGTCAGCCTCTCCTCGTGACGGTGTCAGTCTGGTGTCAGCCTCGCTAGTGACGGGGTCGGTCTGGTGTCAGCCTCTCCTCGTGACGGGGTCGGTCTGGTGTCAGCCTCTCCTCGTGACGGTGTCAGTCTGGTGTCAGCCTCGCTAGTGACGGTTTCAGTCTGGTGTCAGCCTCTCCTTGTGACGGTGTCCGTCTGGTGTCAGCCTCGCTAGAGACGGGGTCGGTCTGGTGTCAGCCTCGCTAGTGACGGGGTCGGTCTGGTGTCAGCCTCGCCTCGTGACGGTGTCCGTCTGGTGTCAGCCTCTCCTCGTGATGGTGTCAGTCTGGTGTCAGCCTCTCCTCGTGACGGGGTCGGTCTGGTGTCAGCCTCTCCTCGTGACGGGGTCCGTCTGGTGTCAGCCTCTCCTTGTGACGGTGTCGGTCTGGTGTCAGCCTCTCCTCGTGACGGGGTCCGTCTGGTGTCAGCCTCTCCTCGTGACGGGGTCGGTCTGGTGTCAGCCTCTCCTCGTGACGGGGTCGGTCTGGTGTCAGCCTCGCTAGTGACGGTTTCAGTCTGGTGTCAGCCTCTCCTCGTGACGGTGTCAGTCTGGTGTCAGCCTCGCTAGTGACGGTTTCAGTCTGGTGTCAGCCTCTCCTCGTGACGGTGTCCGTCTGGTGTCAGCCTCTCCTCGTGACGGGGTCGGTCTGGTGTCAGCCTCGCTAGTGATGGTTTCAGTCTGGTGTCAGCCTCTCCTCGTGACGGTGTCAGTCTGGTGTCAGCCTCGCTAGTGACGGTGTCAGTCTGGTGTCAGCCTCGCTAGTGACGGTTTCAGTCTGGTGTCAGCCTCTCCTCGTGACGGTGTCAGTCTGGTGTCAGCCTCGCTAGTGACGGGGTCGGTCTGGTGTCAGCCTCTCCTCGTGACGGGGTCCGTCTGGTGTCAGCCTCTCCTCGTGACGGTGTCGGTCTGGTGTCAGCCTTTCCTCGTGACGGGGTCCGTCTGGTGTCAGCCTCTCCTCGTGACGGGGTCGGTCTGGTGTCAGCCTCTCCTCGTGACGGGGTCGGTCTGGTGTCAGCCTCGCTAGTGACGGTTTCAGTCTGGTGTCAGCCTCTCCTCGTGACGGTGTCAGTCTGGTGTCAGCCTCGCTAGTGACGGTGTCAGTCTGGTGTCAGCCTCGCTAGTGACGGTTTCAGTCTGGTGTCAGCCTCTCCTCGTGACGGTGTCAGTCTGGTGTCAGCCTCGCTAGTGACGGTTTCAGTCTGGTGTCAGCCTCTCCTCGTGACGGTGTCAGTCTGGTGTCAGCCTCTCCTCGTGACGGTGTCAGTCTGGTGTCAGCCTCGCTAGTGACGGTTTCAGTCTGGTGTCAGCCTCTCCTCGTGACGGTGTCCGTCTGGTGTCAGCCTCTCCTCGTGACGGGGTCGGTCTGGTGTCAGCCTCGCTAGTGATGGTTTCAGTCTGGTGTCAGCCTCTCCTCGTGACGGTGTCAGTCTGGTGTCAGCCTCGCTAGTGACGGTGTCAGTCTGGTGTCAGCCTCGCTAGTGACGGTTTCAGTCTGGTGTCAGCCTCTCCTCGTGACGGTGTCAGTCTGGTGTCAGCCTCGCTAGTGACGGGGTCGGTCTGGTGTCAGCCTCTCCTCGTGACGGGGTCGGTCTGGTGTCAGCCTCTCCTCGTGACGGTGTCAGTCTGGTGTCAGCCTCGCTAGTGACTGTTTCAGTCTGGTGTCAGCCTTTCCTCGTGACGGTGTCCGTCTGGTGTCAGCCTCGCTAGTGACGGGGTCGGTCTGGTGTCAGCCTCGCTAGTGACGGGGTCGGTCTGGTGTCAGCCTCGCCTCGTGACGGTGTCAGTCTCATGTCAGCCTCTCCTCGTGACGGTGTCAGTCTGGTGTCAGCCTCGCTAGTGACGGTTTCAGTCTGGTGTCAGCCTCTCCTCGTGACGGTGTCCGTCTGGTGTCAGCCTCTCCTCGTGACGGTGTCGGTCTGGTGTCAGCCTCTCCTCGTGACGGGGTCCGTCTGGTGTCAGCCTCTCCTCGTGACGGGGTCGGTCTGGTGTCAGCCTCTCCTCGTGACGGGGTCGGTCTGGTGTCAGCCTCGCTAGTGACGGTTTCAGTCTGGTGTCAGCCTCTCCTCGTGACGGTGTCAGTCTGGTGTCAGCCTCGCTAGTGACGGTGTCAGTCTGGTGTCAGCCTCGCTAGTGACGGTTTCAGTCTGGTGTCAGCCTCTCCTCGTGACGGTGTCAGTCTGGTGTCAGCCTCGCTAGTGACGGTTTCAGTCTGGTGTCAGCCTCTCCTCGTGACGGTGTCAGTCTGGTGTCAGCCTCTCCTCGTGACGGTGTCAGTCTGGTGTCAGCCTCTCCTCGTGACGGTGTCAGTCTGGTGTCAGCCTCGCTA
Source organism: Staurois parvus (assembly GCF_062004578.1). Taxonomy (NCBI): domain Eukaryota; kingdom Metazoa; phylum Chordata; class Amphibia; order Anura; family Ranidae; genus Staurois; species Staurois parvus. The sequence goes on from NW_028320438.1 coordinate 118,600, forward strand.
GTGCCGTTTTCAGTCTGGTGTCAGCCTCTCCTCGTGACGGTGTCAGTCTGGTGTCAGCCTCTCCTCGTGACGGTGTCAGTCTGGTGTCAGCCTCGCTAGTGACGGTTTCAGTCTGGTGTCAGCCTCTCCTCGTGACGGTGTCCGTCTGGTGTCAGCCTCGCTAGTGACGGGGTCGGTCTGGTGTCAGCCTCGCTAGTGACGGGGTCGGTCTGGTGTCAGCCTCGCCTCGTGACGGTGTCGGTCTGGTGTCAGCCTCGCCTCGTGACGGTGTCGGTCTGGTGTCATCCTCGCTAGTGACGGTGTCGGTCTGGTGTCATCCTCGCCTCGTGACGGGGTCGGTCTGGTGTCAGCCTCGCTAGTGACGGAGTCGGTCTGGTGTCAGCCTCTCCTCGTGACGGTGTCGGTCTGGTGTCAGCCTCTCCTCGTGACGGTGTCGGTCTGGTGTCAGCCTCTCCTCGTGACAGGGTCCGTCTGGTGTCAGCCTCGCTAGTGACGGTTTCAGTCTGGTGTCAGCCTCTCCTCGTGACGGTGTCCGTCTGGTGTCAGCCTCGCTAGTGACGGGGTCGGTCTGGTGTCAGCCTCGCTAGTGACGGGGTCGGTCTGGTGTCAGCCTCACCTCGTGACGGTGTCGGTCTGGTGTCAGCCTCGCTAGTGACGGTTTCAGTCTGGTGTCAGCCTCTCCTCGTGACGGTGTCCGTCTGGTGTCAGCCTCGCTAGTGACGGGGTCGGTCTGGTGTCAGCCTCGCTAGTGACGGGGTCGGTCTGGTGTCAGCCTCGCTAGTGACGGGGTCGGTCTGGTGTCAGCCTCGCCTCGTGACGGTGTCGGTCTGGTGTCAGCCTCTCCTCGTGACGGTGTCAGTCTGGTGTCAGCCTCGCTAGTGACGGTGTCAGTCTGGTGTCAGCCTCGCTAGTGACGGTTTCAGTCTGGTGTCAGCCTCGCTAGTGACGGGGTCGGTCTGGTGTCAGCCTCGCCTCGTGACGGTGTCGGTCTGGTGTCAGCCTCTCCTCGTGACGGTGTCAGTCTGGTGTCAGCCTCGCTAGTGACGGTGTCAGTCTGGTGTCAGCCTCGCTAGTGACGGTTTCAGTCTGGTGTCAGCCTCTCCTCGTGACGGTGTCAGTCTGGTGTCAGCCTCGCTAGTGACGGTTTCAGTCTGGTGTCAGCCTCTCCTCGTGACGGTGTCAGTCTGGTGTCAGCCTCGCTAGTGACGGTTTCAGTCTGGTGTCAGCCTCTCCTCGTGACGGTGTCAGTCTGGTGTCAGCCTCGCTAGTGACGGTGTCAGTCTGGTGTCAGCCTCGCTAGTGACGGTTTCAGTCTGGTGTCAGCCTCTCCTCGTGACGGTGTCAGTCTGGTGTCAGCCTCGCTAGTGACGTTTTCAGTCTGGTGTCAGCCTCTCCTCGTGACGGTGTCAGTCTGGTGTCAGCCTCGCTAGTGACGGGGTCGGTCTGGTGTCAGCCTCTCCTCGTGACGGGGTCGGTCTGGTGTCAGCCTCTCCTCATGACGGGGTCCGTCTGGTGTCAGCCTCTCCTCGTGACGGGGTCGGTCTGGTGTCAGCCTCTCCTCGTGACGGGGTCGGTCTGGTGTCAGCCTCGCTAGAGACGGGGTCGGTCTGGTGTCAGCCTCGCTAGTGACGGGGTCGGTCTGGTGTCAGCCTCGCCTCGTGACGGTGTCGGTCTGGTGTCAGCCTCGCTAGTGACGGTTTCAGTCTGGTGTCAGCCTCTCCTCGTGACGGTGTCAGTCTGGTGTCAGCCTCGCTAGTGACGGGGTCGGTCTGGTGTCAGCCTCTCCTCGTGACGGGGTCGGTCTGGTGTCAGCCTCTCCTCGTGACGGTGTCAGTCTGGTGTCAGCCTCGCTAGTGACGGTTTCAGTCTGGTGTCAGCCTCTCCTCGTGACGGTGTCCGTCTGGTGTCAGCCTCGCTAGAGACGGGGTCGGTCTGGTGTCAGCCTCGCTAGTGACGGGGTCGGTCTGGTGTCAGCCTCGCCTCGTGACGGTGTCGGTCTGGTGTCATCCTCGCTAGTGACGGTGTCGGTCTGGTGTCATCCTCGCCTCCTGACGGGGTCGGTCTGGTGTCAGCCTCGCTAGTGACGGAGTCGGTCTGGTGTCAGCCTCTCCTCGTGACGGTGTCGGTCTGGTGTCAGCCTCTCCTCGTGACGGTGTCGGTCTGGTGTCAGCCTCTCCTCGTGACAGGGTCCGTCTGGTGTCAGCCTCTCCTCGTGACAGGGTCCGTCTGGTGTCAGCCTCGCTAGTGACGGTTTCGGTCTGGTGTCAGCCTCTCCTCGTGACGGTGTCAGTCTGGTGTCAGCCTCGCTAGTGACGGTTTCAGTCTGGTGTCAGCCTCTCCTCGTGACAGTGTCCGTCTGGTGTCAGCCTCTCCTCGTGACGGTGTCAGTCTGGTGTCAGCCTCTCCTCGTGACGGTGTCGGTCTGGTGTCAGCCTCTCCTCGTGACGGGGTCCGTCTGGTGTCAGCCTCTCCTCGTGACGGTGTCAGTCTGGTGTCAGCCTCTCCTCGTGACGGTGTCAGTCTGGTGTCAGCCTCTCCTCGTGACGGTGTCAGTCTGGTGTCAGCCTCGCTAGTGACGGGGTCGGTCTGGTGTCAGCCTCGCCTCGTGACGGTGTCGGTCTGGTGTCAGCCTCGCCTCGTGACGGTGTCGGTCTGGTGTCATCCTCGCTAGTGACGGTGTCGGTCTGGTGTCATCCTCGCCTCGTGACGGGGTCGGTCTGGTGTCAGCCTCGCTAGTGACGGTGTCAGTCTGGTGTCAGCCTCTCCTCGTGACGGTGTCAGTCTGGTGTCAGCCTCTCCTCGTGACGGTGTCAGTCTGGTGTCAGCCTCGCTAGTGACGGTTTCAGTCTGGTGTCAGCCTCTCCTCGTGACGGTGTCAGTCTGGTGTCAGCCTCTCCTCGTGACGGTGTCAGTCTGGTGTCAGCCTCGCTAGTGACGGTTTCAGTCTGGTGTCAGCCTCTCCTCGTGACGGTGTCAGTCTGGTGTCAGCCTCTCCTCGTGACGGGGTCGGTCTGGTGTCAGCCTCTCCTCGTGACGGTGTCAGTCTGGTGTCAGCCTCGCTAGTGACGGTTTCAGTCTGGTGTCAGCCTCTCCTCGTGACGGTGTCCATCTGGTGTCAGCCTCGCTAGTGACGGGGTCGGTCTGGTGTCAGCCTCGCTAGTGACGGGGTCGGTCTGGTGTCAGCCTCGCCTCGTGACGGTGTCGGTCTGGTGTCAGCCTCGCCTCGTGACGGTGTCAGTCTGGTGTCAGCCTCGCTAGTGACGGTTTCAGTCTGGTGTCAGCCTCTCCACGTGACGGTGTCGGTCTGGTGTCAGCCTCGCCTCGTGACGGTGTCGGTCTGGTGTCATCCTCGCTAGTGACGGTGTCGGTCTGGTGTCATCCTCGCTAGTGACGGTTTCAGTCTGGTGTCAGCCTCTCCTCGTGAAGGTGTCAGTCTGGTGTCAGCCTCTCCTCGTGACGGTGTCAGTCTGGTGTCAGCCTCGCTAGTGACGGTTTCAGTCTGGTGTCAGCCTCTCCTCGTGACGGTGTCGGTCTGGTGTCAGCCTCGCCTCGTGACGGTGTCGGTCTGGTGTCATCCTCGCTAGTGACGGAGTCGGTCTGGTGTCATCCTCGCCTCGTGACGGGGTCGGTCTGGTGTCAGCCTCGCTAGTGACGGTTTCAGTCTGGTGTCAGCCTCTCCTCGTGACGGTGTCAGTCTGGTGTCTGCCTCGCTAGTGACGGGGTCGGTCTGGTGTCAGCCTCTCCTCGTGACGGGGTTGGTCTGGTGTCAGCCTCGCTAGTGACGGTTTCAGTCTGGTGTCAGCCTCTCCTCGTGACGGTGTCCGTCTGGTGTCAGCCTCGCTAGTGACGGGGTCGGTCTGGTGTCAGCCTCGCCTCGTGACGGTGTCGGTCTGGTGTCAGCCTCGCCTCGTGACGGTGTCGGTCTGGTGTCAGCCTCTCCTCGTGACAGGGTCCGTCTGGTGTCAGCCTCGCTAGTGACGGTTTCGGTCTGGTGTCAGCCTCTCCTCGTGACGGTGTCAGTCTGGTGTCAGCCTCGCTAGTGACGGTGTCAGTCTGGTGTCAGCCTCGCTAGTGACGGTGTCAGTCTGGTGTCAGCCTCTCCTCGTGACGGTGTCAGTCTGGTGTCAGCCTCGCTAGTGACGGTTTCAGTCTGGTGTCAGCCTCTCCTCGTGACGGTGTCCGTCTGGTGTCAGCCTCTCCTCGTGACGGTGTCAGTCTGGTGTCAGCCTCGCTAGTGACGGGGTCGGTCTGGTGTCAGCCTCTCCTCGTGACGGGGTCGGTCTGGTGTCAGCCTCTCCTCGTGACGGTGTCGGTCTGGTGTCAGCCTCTCCTCGTGACGGGGTCCGTCTGGTGTCAGCCTCTCCTCGTGACGGGGTCGGTCTGGTGTCAGCCTCTCCTCGTGACGGGGTCGGTCTGGTGTCAGCCTCTCCTCGTGACGGGGTCGGTCTGGTGTCAGCCTCGCTAGTGACGGTTTCAGTCTGGTGTCAGCCTCTCCTCGTGACGGTGTCAGTCTGGTGTCAGCCTCGCTAGTGACGGTGTCAGTCTGGTGTCAGCCTCGCTAGTGACGGTTTCAGTCTGGTGTCAGCCTCTCCTCGTGACGGTGTCAGTCTGGTGTCAGCCTCTCCTCGTGACGGTGTCAGTCTGGTGTCAGCCTCGCTAGTGACGGTTTCAGTCTGGTGTCAGCCTCTCCTCGTGACGGTGTCCGTCTGGTGTCAGCCTCGCTAGTGACGGGGTCGGTCTGGTGTCAGCCTCGCTAGTGACGGGGTCGGTCTGGTGTCAGCCTCGCCTCGTGACGGTGTCGGTCTGGTGTCAGCCTCGCCTCGTGACGGTGTCGGTCTGGTGTCAGCCTCGCTAGCGACGGGGTCGGTCTGGTGTCAGCCTCGCCTCGTGACGGTGTCGGTCTGGTGTCAGCCTCGCCTCGTGACGGTGTCGGTCTGGTGTCAGCCTCTCCTCGTGACAGGGTCCGTCTGGTGTCAGCCTCGCTAGTGACGGTTTCGGTCTGGTGTCAGCCTCTCCTCGTGACGGTGTCGGTCTGGTGTCAGCCTCTCCTCGTGACGGTGTCGGTCTGGTGTCAGCCTCTCCTCGTGACGGTGTCAGTCTGGTGTCAGCCTCGCTAGTGACGGTGTCAGTCTGGTGTCAGCCTCGCTAGTGACGGTTTCAGTCTGGTGTCAGCCTCTCCTCGTGACGGTGTCAGTCTGGTGTCAGCCTCGCTAGTGACGGTTTCAGTCTGGTGTCAGCCTCTCCTCGTGATGGTGTCTGTCTGGTGTCAGCCTCGCTAGTGACGGGGTCGGTCTGGTGTCAGCCTCGCTAGTGACGGGGTCGGTCTGGTGTCAGCCTCGCCTCGTGACGGTGTCGGTCTGGTGTCAGCCTCGCCTCGTGACGGTGTCAGTCTGGTGTCATCCTCGCTAGTGACGGTGTCGGTCTGGTGTCATCCTCGCCTCGTGACGGGGTCGGTCTGGTGTCAGCCTCGCTAGTGACGGTGTCGGTCTGGTGTCATCCTCGCCTTGTGACGGGGTCGGTCTGGTGTCAGCCTCGCTAGTGACGGAGTCGGTCTGGTGTCAGCCTCTCCTCGTGACGGTGTCGGTCTGGTGTCAGCCTCTCCTCGTGACGGTGTCGGTCTGGTGTCAGCCTCTCCTCGTGACTGGGTCCGTCTGGTGTCAGCCTCGCTAGTGACGGTTTCGGTCTGGTGTCAGCCTCTCCTCGTGACGGTGTCAGTCTGGTGTCAGCCTCGCTAGTGACGGTGTCAGTCTGGTGTCAGCCTCGCTAGTGACGGTGTCAGTCTGGTGTCAGCCTCTCCTCGTGACGGTGTCAGTCTGGTGTCAGCATCTCCTCATGACGGTGTCAGTCTGGTGTCAGCCTCGCTAGTGACGGTTTCAGTCTGGTGTCAGCCTCTCCTCGTGACGGTGTCCGTCTGGTGTCAGCCTCTCCTCGTGACGGTGTCAGTCTGGTGTCAGCCTCGCTAGTGACGGGGTCGGTCTGGTGTCAGCCTCTCCTCGTGACGGGGTCGGTCTGGTGTCAGCCTCTCCTCGTGACGGTGTCGGTCTGGTGTCAGCCTCTCCTCGTGACGGGGTCGGTCTGGTGTCAGCCTCTCCTCGTGACGGTGTCGGTCTGGTGTCAGCCTCTCCTCGTGACTGGGTCCGTCTGGTGTCAGCCTCGCTAGTGACGGTTTCGGTCTGGTGTCAGCCTCTCCTCGTGACGGTGTCAGTCTGGTGTCAGCCTCGCTAGTGACGGTGTCAATCTGGTGTCAGCCTCTCCTCATGACGGTGTCAGTCTGGTGTCAGCCTCGCTAGTGACGGTTTCAGTCTGGTGTCAGCCTCTCCTCGTGACGGTGTCCGTCTGGTGTCAGCCTCTCCTCGTGACGGTGTCAGTCTGGTGTCAGCCTCGCTAGTGACGGGGTCGGTCTTGTGTCAGCCTCGCTAGTGACGGTGTCGGTCTGGTGTCAGCCTCGCCTCGTGACGATGTCGGTCTGGTGTCAGCCTCGCCTCGTGACGGTGTCGGTCTGGTGTCAGCCTCGCCCCGTGACGTTGTCGGTCTGGTGTCATCCTCACTAGTGACGGTGTCGGTCTGGTGTCATCCTCGCCTCGTGACGGGGTCGGTCTGGTGTCAGTCTCGCTAATGACGGAGTCGGTCTGGTGTCAGCCTCTCCTCGTGACGGTGTCGGTCTGGTGTCAGCCTCTCCTCGTGACGGTGTCGGTCTGGTGTCAGCCTCTCCTCGTGACAGGGTCCGTCTGGTGTCAGCCTAGCTAGTGACGGTTTCGGTCTGGTGTCAGCCTCTCCTCGTGACGGTGTCAGTCTGGTGTCAGCCTCGCTAGTGACGGTGTCAGTCTGGTGTCAGCCTCGCTAGTGACGGTGTCAGTCTGGTGTCAGCCTCGCTAGTGACGGTGTCAGTCTGGTGTCAGCCTCTCCTCGTGACGGTGTCAGTCTGGTGTCAGCCTCTCCTCGTGACGGTGTCAGTCTGGTGTCAGCCTCGCTAGTTACGGTTTCAGTCTGGTGTCAGCCTCTCCTCGTGACGGTGTCCGTCTGGTGTCAGCCTCTCCTCGTGACGGTGTCAGTCTGGTGTCAGCCTCGCTAGTGACGGGGTCGGTCTGGTGTCAGCCTCTCCTCGTGACGGTGTCGGTCTGGTGTCAGCCTCTCCTCGTGACGGGGTCCGTCTGGTGTCAGCCTCTCCTCGTGACGGGGTCCGTCTGGTGTCAGCCTCTCCTCGTGACGGGGACCGTCTGGTGTCAGCCTCTCCTCGTGACGGGGTCGGTCTGGTGTCAGCCTCGCTAGTGACGGTTTCAGTCTGGTGTCAGCCTCTCCTCGTGACGGGGTGTCAGTCTGGTGTCAGTCTGGTGTCAGTCTGGTGTCAGCATCGCTAGTGACGGGGTCGGTCTGGTGTCAGCCTCTCCTCGTGACGGGGTCGGTCTGGTGTCAGCCTCTCCTCGTGACGGTGTCAGTCTGGTGTCAGCCTCGCTAGTGACGGTTTCAGTCTGGTGTCAGCCTCTCCTCGTGACGGAGTCCGTCTGGTGTCAGCCTCACTAGTGACGGGGTCGGTCTGGTGTCAGCCTCGCTAGTGATTGGGTCGGTCTGGTGTCAGCCTCGCCTCGTGACGGTGTCGGTCTGGTGTCAGCCTCGCCTCGTGACGGTGTCGGTCTGGTGTCATCCTCGCTAGTGACGGTGTCGGTCTGGTGTCATCCTCGCCTCGTGACGGGGTCGGTCTGGTGTCAGCCTCGCTAGTGACGGAGTCGGTCTGGTGTCAGCCTCTCCTCGTGACAGTGTCGGTCTGGTGTCAGCCTCTCCTCGTGACGGTGTCGGTCTGGTGTCAGCCTCTCCTCGTGACAGGGTCCGTCTGGTGTCAGCCTCGCTAGTGACGGATTCGGTCTGGTGTCAGCCTCTCCTCGTGACGGTGTCAGTCTGGTGTCAGCCTCGCTAGTGACGGTGTCAGTCTGGTGTCAGCCTCGCTAGTGACGGTGTCAGTCTGGTGTCAGCCTCGCTAGTGACGGTGTCAGTCTGGTGTCAGCCTCGCTAGTGACGGTTTCAGTCTGGTGTCAGCCTCTCCTCGTGACGGTGTCCGTCTGGTGTCAGCCTCTCCTCGTGACGGTGTCAGTCTGGTGTCAGCCTCGCTAGTGACGGGGTCGGTCTGGTGTCAGCCTCTCCTCGTGACGGGGTCGGTCTGGTGTCAGCCTCTCCTCGTGACGGGGTCGGTCTGGTGTCAGCCTCTCCTCGTGACGGGGTCGGTCTGGTGTCAGCCTCTCCTCGTGACGGGGTCGGTCTGGTGTCAGCCTCTCCTCGTGACGGGGTCGGTCTGGTGTCAGCCTCGCTAGTGACGGTTTCAGTCTGGTGTCAGCCTCGCTAGTGACGGTTTCAGTCTGGTGTCAGCCTCTCCTCGTGACGGTGTCAGTCTGGTGTCAGCCTCGCTAGTGACGGGGTCGGTCTGGTGTCAGCCTCTCCTCGTGACGGGGTCGGTCTGGTGTCAGCCTCTCCTCGTGACGGTGTCAGTCTGGTGTCAGCCTCGCTAGTGACGGTTTCAGTCTGGTGTCAGCCTCTCCTCGTGACGGTGTCCGTCTGGTGTCAGCCTCGCTAGTGACGGGGTCGGTCTGGTGTCAGCCTCGCTAGTGACGGGGTCGGTCTGGTGTCAGCCTCGCCTCGTGACGGTGTCGGTCTGGTGTCAGCCTCGCCTCGTGACGGTGTCGGTCTGGTGTCATCCTCGCTAGTGACGGTGTCGGTCTGGTGTCATCCTCGCCTCGTGACGGGGTCGGTCTGGTGTCAGCCTCGCTAGTGACGGAGTCGGTCTGGTGTCAGCCTCTCCTCGTGACGGTGTCGGTCTGGTGTCAGCCTCTCCTCGTGACGGGGTCGGTCTGGTGTCAGCCTCGCTAGTGACGGTTTCAGTCTGGTGTCAGCCTCTCCTCGTGACGGTGTCAGTCTGGTGTCAGCCTCGCTAGTGACGGTGTCAGTCTGGTGTCAGCCTCGCTAGTGACGGTTTCAGTCTGGTGTCAGCCTCTCCTCGTGACGGTGTCAGTCTGGTGTCAGCCTCGCTAGTGACGGTTTCAGTCTGGTGTCAGCCTCTCCTCGTGACGGTGTCAGTCTGGTGTCAGCCTCGCTAGTGACGGTTTCAGTCTGGTGTCAGCCTCTCCTCGTGACGGTGTCAGTCTGGTGTCAGCCTCTCCTCGTGACGGTGTCAGTCTGGTGTCAGCCTCGCTAGTGACGGTTTCAGTCTGGTGTCAGCCTCTCCTCGTGACGGTGTCCGTCTGGTGTCAGCCTCGCTAGTGACGGGGTCGGTCTGGTGTCAGCCTCGCTAGTGACGGGGTCGGTCTGGTGTCAGCCTCGCCTCGTGACGGTGTCGGTCTGGTGTCAGCCTCGCCTCGTGACGGTGTCGGTCTGGTGTCAGCCTCTCCTCGTGACGGTGTCAGTCTGGTGTCAGCCTCTCCTCGTGACGGTGTCAGTCTGGTGTCAGCCTCGCTAGTGACGGGGTCGGTCTGGTGTCAGCCTCTCCTCGTGACGGGGTCGGTCTGGTGTCAGCCTCTCCTCGTGACGGTGTCGGTCTGGTGTCAGCCTCTCCTCGTGACGGGGTCCGTCTGGTGTCAGCCTCTCCTCGTGACGGGGTCCGTCTGGTGTCAGCCTCTCCTCGTGACGGGGTCGGTCTGGTGTCAGCCTCGCTAGTGACGGTTTCAGTCTGGTGTCAGCCTCTCCTCGTGACGGTGTCAGTCTGGTGTCAGCCTCGCTAGTGACGGTGTCAGTCTGGTGTCAGCCTCTCCTCGTGACGGTGTCAGTCTGGTGTCAGCCTCGCTAGTGACGGTGTCAGTCTGGTGTCAGCCTCGCTAGTGACGGTGTCAGTCTGGTGTCAGCCTCTCCTCGTGACGGTGTCAGTCTGGTGTCAGCCTCGCTAGTGACGGTTTCAGTCTGGTGTCAGCCTCTCCTCCTGACGGTGTCAGTCTGGTGTCAGCCTCTCCTCGTGACGGTGTCAGTCTGGTGTCAGCCTCTCCTCGTGACGGTGTCCGTCTGGTGTCAGCCTCGCTAGTGACGGGGTCGGTCTGGTGTCAGCCTCGCTAGTGACGGGGTCGGTCTGGTGTCAGCCTCGCCTCGTGACGGTGTCGGTCTGGTGTCAGCCTCGCCTCGTGACGGTGTCGGTCTGGTGTCAGCCTCGCCTCGTGACGGTGTCGGTCTGGTGTCATCCTCGCTAGTGACGGTGTCGGTCTGGTGTCATCCTCGCCTCGTGACGGGGTCGGTCTGGTGTCAGCCTCGCTAATGACGGAGTCGGTCTGGTGTCAGCCTCTCCTCGTGACGGTGTCGGTCTGGTGTCAGCCTCTCCTCGTGACGGTGTCGGTCTGGTGTCAGCCTCTCCTCGTGACAGGGTTCGTCTGGTGTCAGCCTCGCTAGTGACGGTGTCAGTCTGGTGTCAGCCTCGCTAGTGACGGTGTCAGTCTGGTGTCAGCCTCTCCTCGTGACGGTGTCAGTCTGGTGTCAGCCTCTCCTCGTGACGGTGTCAGTCTGGTGTCAGCCTCGCTAGTGACGGTGTCCGTCTGGTGTCAGCCTCTCCTCGTGACGGTGTCCGTCTGGTGTCAGCCTCTCCTCGTGAAGGTGTCAGTCTGGTGTCAGCCTCGCTAGTGACGGGGTCAGTCTGGTGTCAGCCTATCCTCGTGACGGGGTCGGTCTGGTGTCAGCCTCTCCTCGTGACGGTGTCCGTCTGGTGTCAGCCTCTCCTCGTGTCGGGGTCCGTCTGGTGTCAGCTTCTCCTCGTGACGGGGTCGGTCTGGTGTCAGCCTCTCCTCGTGACGGGGTTGGTCTGGTGTCAGCCTCGCTAGTGACGGTTTCAGTCTGGTGTCAGCCTCTCCTCGTGACGGTGTCAGTCTGGTGTCAGCCTCGCTAGTGACGGTGTCAGTCTGGTGTCAGCCTCGCTAGTGACAGGGTCGGTCTGGTGTCAGCCTCTCCTCGTGACGGGGTCGGTCTGGTGTCAGCCTCTCCTCGTGACTGTGTCGGTCTGGTGTCAGCCTCGCTAGTGACGGTTTCAGTTTGGTGTCAGCCTCTCCTCGTGACGGAGTCCGTCTGGTGTCAGCCTCACTAGTGACGGGGTCGGTCTGGTGTCAGCCTCGCTAGTGACGGGGTCGGTCTGGTGTCAGCCTCGCCTCGTGACGGTGTCGGTCTGGTGTCAGCCTCGCCTCGTGACGGTGTCGGTCTGGTGTCATCCTCGCTAGTGACGGTGTCGGTCTGGTGTCATCCTCGCCTCGTGACGGGGTCGGTCTGGTGTCAGCCTCGCTAGTGACGGAGTCGGTCTGGTGTCAGCCTCTCCTCGTGACGGTGTCGGTCTGGTGTCAGCCTCTCCTCGTGACGGTGTCGGTCTGGTGTCAGCCTCGCTAGTGACGGATTCGGTCTGGTGTCAGCCTCTCCTCGTGACGGTGTCCGTCTGGTGTCATCCTCGCTAGTGACGGTGTCAGTCTGGTGTCAGCCTCGCTAGTGACGGTGTCAGTCTGGTGTCAGCCTCGCCTCGTGACGGTGTCAGTCTGGTGTCAGCCTCGCTAGTGACGGTGTCAGTCTGGTGTCAGCCTCTCCTCGTGACGGTGTCAGTCTGGTGTCAGCCTCTCCTCGTGACGGTGTCAGTCTGGTGTCAGCCTCGCTAGTGACGGTTTCAGTCTGGTGTCAGCCTCTCCTCGTGACGGTGTCCGTCTGGTGTCATCCTCTCCTCGTGACGGTGTCAGTCTGGTGTCAGCCTCGCTAGTGACGGTTTCAGTCTGGTGTCAGCCTCTCCTCGTGACGGTGTCAGTCTGGTGTCAGCCTCGCTAGTGACGGGGTCGGTCTGGTGTCAGCCTCTCCTCGTGACGGGGTCGGTCTGGTGTCAGCCTCTCCTCGTGACGGTGTCAGTCTGGTGTCAGCCTCGCTAGTGACGGTTTCAGTCTGGTGTCAGCCTCTCCTCGTGACGGTGTCCGTCTGGTGTCAGCCTCGCTAGTGACGGGGTCGGTCTGGTGTCAGCCTCGCTAGTGAAGGGGTCGGTCTGGTGTCAGCCTCGCCTCGTGACGGTGTCGGTCTGGTGTCAGCCTCGCCTCGTGACGGTGTCGGTCTGGTGTCATCCTCGCTAGTGACGGTGTCGGTCTGGTGTCATCCTCGCCTCGTGACGGGGTCGGTCTGGTGTCAGCCTCGCTAGTGACGGAGTCGGTCTGGTGTCAGCCTCTCCTCGTGACGGTGTCGGTCTGGTGTCAGCCTCTCCTCGTGACGGTGTCGGTCTGGTGTCAGCCTCTCCTCGTGACAGGGTCCGTCTGGTGTCAGCCTCGCTAGTGACGGTTTCGGTCTGGTGTCAGCCTCTCCTCGTGACGGTGTCAGTCTGGTGTCAGCCTCGCTAGTGACGGTGTCAGTCTGGTGTCAGCCTCGCTAGTGACGGTGTCAGTCTGGTGTCAGCCTCTCCTCGTGACGGTGTCAGTCTGGTGTCAGCCTCTCCTCGTGACGGTGTCAGTCTGGTGTCAGCCTCTCTAGTGACGGTTTTAGTCTGGTGTCAGCCTCTCCTCGTGACGGGGTCCGTCTGGTGTCAGCCTCTCCTCGTGACGGGGTCCGTCTGGTGTCAGCCTCTCCTCGTGACGGGGTCGGTCTGGTGTCAGCCTCTCCTCGTGACGGGGTCGGTCTGGTGTCAGCCTCTCCTTGTGACGGTGTCGGTCTGGTGTCAGCCTCTCCTCGTGACGGGGTCCGTCTGGTGTCAGCCTCTCCTCGTGACGGGGTCGGTCTGGTGTCAGCCTCTCCTCGTGACGGGGTCGGTCTGGTGTCAGCCTCTCCTCGTGACGGGGTCGGTCTGGTGTCAGCCTCGCTAGTGACGGTTTCAGTCTGGTGTCAGCCTCTCCTCGTGACGGTGTCAGTCTGGTGTCAGCCTCGCTAGTGACGGTTTCAGTCTGGTGTCAGCCTCTCCTCGTGACGGTGTCCGTCTGGTGTCAGCCTCGCTAGTGACGGGGTCGGTCTGGTGTCAGCCTCGCTAGTGACGGGGTCGGTCTGGTGTCAGCCTCGCCTCGTGACGGTGTCGGTCTGGTGTCAGCCTCGCCTCGTGACGGTGTCGGTCTGGTGTCATCCTCGCTAGTGACGGTGTCGGTCTGGTGTCATCCTCGCCTCGTGACGGGGTCGGTCTGGTGTCAGCCTCGCTAGTGACGGAGTCGGTCTGGTGTCAGCCTCTCCTCGTGACGGTGTCGGTCTGGTGTCAGCCTCTCCTCGTGACGGTGTCGGTCTGGTGTCAGCCTCTCCTCGTGACAGGGTCCGTCTGGTGTCAGCCTCGCTAGTGACGGTTTCGGTCTGGTGTCAGCCTCTCCTCGTGACGGTGTCAGTCTGGTGTCAGCCTCGCTAGTGACGGTGTCAGTCTGGTGTCAGCCTCGCTAGTGACGGTGTCAGTCTGGTGTCAGCCTCTCCTCGTGATGGTGTCAGTCTGATGTCAGCCTCTCCTCGTGACGGTGTCAGTCTGGTGTCAGACTCTCTAGTGACGGTTTCAGTCTGGTGTCAGCCTCTCCTCGTGACGGTGTCCGTCTGGTGTCAGCCTCTCCTCGTGACGGTGTCCGTCTGGTGTCAGCCTCTCCTCGTGACGGGGTCCGTCTGGTGTCAGCCTCTCCTCGTGACGGGGTCGGTCTGGTGTCAGCCTCTCCTCGTGACGGTGTCGGTCTGGTGTCAGCCTCTCCTCGTGACGGGGTCCGTCTGGTGTCAGCCTCTCCTCGTGACGGGGTCGGTCTGGTGTCAGCCTCTCCTCGTGACGGGGTCGGTCTGGTGTCAGCCTCGCTAGTGACGGTTTCAGTCTGGTGTCAGCCTCTCCTCGTGACGGTGTCAGTCTGGTGTCAGCCTCGCTAGTGACGGTGTCAGTCTGGTGTCAGCCTCGCTAGTGACGGTTTCAGTCTGGTGTCAGCCTCTCCTCGTGACGGTGTCAGTCTGGTGTCAGCCTCGCTAGTGACGGTTTAAGTCTGGTGTCAGCCTCTCCTCGTGACGGTGTCAGTCTGGTGTCAGCCTCTCCTCGTGACGGTGTCAGTCTGGTGTCAGCCTCGCTAGTGACGGTTTCAGTCTGGTGTCAGCCTCTCCTCGTGACGGTGTCCGTCTGGTGTCAGCCTCGCTAGTGACGGGGTCGGTCTGGTGTCAGCCTCGCCTCGTGACGGTGTCGGTCTGGTGTCAGCCTCGCCTCGTGACGGTGTCGGTCTGGTGTCATCCTCGCTAGTGACGGTGTCGGTCTGGTGTCAGCCTCTCCTCGTGACAGGGTCCGTCTGGTGTCAGCCTCGCTAGTGACGGTTTCGGTCTGGTGTCAGCCTCTCCTCGTGACGGTGTCAGTCTGGTGTCAGCCTCGCTAGTGACGGGGTCGGTCTGGTGTCAGCCTCTCCTCGTGACGGTGTCGGTCTGGTGTCAGCCTCTCCTCGTGACGGTGTCGGTCTGGTGTCAGCCTCTCCTCGTGACAGGGTCCGTATGGTGTCAGCCTCGCTAGTGACGGTTTCGGTCTGGTGTCAGCCTCTCCTCGTGACGGTGTCAGTCTGGTGTCAGCCTCGCTAGTGACGGTGTCAGTCTGGTGTCAGCCTCGCTAGTGACGGTGTCAGTCTGGTGTCAGCCTCTCCTCGTGACGGTGTCAGTCTGGTGTCAGCCTCTCCTCGTGACGGTGTCAGTCTGGTGTCAGCCTCTCCTCGTGACGGTGTCAGTCTGGTGTCAGCCTCTCCTCGTGACGGTGTCAGTCTGGTGTCAGCCTCGCTAGTGACGGTTTCAGTCTGGTGTCAGCCTCTCCTCGTGACGGTGTCGGTCTGGTGTCAGCCTCTCCTCGTGACGGGGTCCGTCTGGTGTCAGCCTCTCCTCGTGACGGGGTCGGTCTGGTGTCAGCCTCTCCTCGTGACGGGGTCGGTCTGGTGTCAGCCTCTCCTCGTGACGGGGTCGGTCTGGTGTCAGCCTCTCCTCGTGACGGGGTCGGTCTGGTGTCAGCCTCGCTAGTGACGGTTTCAGTCTGGTGTCAGCCTCTCCTCGTGACGGTGTCAGTCTGGTGTCAGCCTCGCTAGTGACGGTTTCAGTCTGGTGTCAGCCTCGCTAGTGACGGTTTCAGTCTGGTGTCAGCCTCTCCTCGTGACGGTGTCAGTCTGGTGTCAGCCTCTCTAGTGACGGTTTCAGTCTGCTGTCAGCCTCTCCTCGTGACGGTGTCAGTCTGGTGTCAGCCTCTCCTCGTGACGGGGTCGGTCTGGTGTCAGCCTCTCCTCGTGACGGTGTCAGTCTGGTGTCAGCCTCGCTAGTGACGGGGTCGGTCTGGTGTCAGCCTCTCCTCGTGACGGTGTCAGTCTGGTGTCAGCCTCGCTAGTGACGGTGTCAGTCTGGTGTCAGCCTCGCTAGTGACGGTGTCAGTCTGGTGTCAGCCTCTCCTCGTGACGGTGTCAGTCTGGTGTCAGCCTCTCCTCGTGACGGTGTCAGTCTGGTGTCAGCCTCTCCTCGTGACGGTGTCAGTCTGGTGTCAGCCTCGCTAGTGACGGTTTCAGTCTGGTGTCAGCCTCTCCTCGTGACGGTGTCGGTCTGGTGTCAGCCTCTCCTCGTGACGGGGTCCGTCTGGTGTCAGCCTCTCCTCGTGACGGGGTCGGTCTGGTGTCAGCCTCTCCTCGTGACGGGGTCGGTCTGGTGTCAGCCTCTCCTCGTGACGGGGTCGGTCTGGTGTCAGCCTCTCCTCGTGACGGGGTCGGTCTGGTGTCAGCCTCTCCTCGTGACGGGGTCGGTCTGGTGTCAGCCTCTCCTCGTGACGGTGTCAGTCTGGTGTCAGCCTCGCTAGTGACGGTTTCAGTCTGGTGTCAGCCTCGCTAGTGACGGTTTCAGTCTGGTGTCAGCCTCTCCTCGTGACGGTGTCAGTCTGGTGTCAGCCTCTCTAGTGACGGTTTCAGTCTGCTGTCAGCCTCTCCTCGTGACGGTGTCAGTCTGGTGTCAGCCTCTCCTCGTGACGGGGTCGGTCTGGTGTCAGCCTCTCCTCGTGACGGTGTCAGTCTGGTGTCAGCCTCGCTAGTGACGGGGTCGGTCTGGTGTCAGCCTCTCCTCGTGACGGGGTCGGTCTGGTGTCAGCCTCTCCTTGTGACGGTGTCGGTCTGGTGTCAGCCTCTCCTCGTGACGGGGTCCGTCTGGTGTCAGCCTCTCCTCGTGACGGGGTCGGTCTGGAGTCAGCCTCTCCTCGTGACGGGGTTGGTCTGGTGTCAGCCTCGCTAGTGACGGTTTCAGTCTGGTGTCAGCCTCTCCTCGTGACGGTGTCAGTCTGGTGTCAGCCTCGCTAGTGACGGTGTCAGTCTGGTGTCAGCCTCGCTAGTGACGGTGTCAGTCTGGTGTCAGCCTCTCCTCGTGACGGTGTCAGTCTGGTGTCAGCCTCGCTAGTGACGGTTTCAGTCTGGTGTCAGCCTCTCCTCGTGACGGTGTCAGTCTGGTGTCAGCCTCTCCTCGTGACGGTGTCAGTCTGGTGTCAGCCTCGCTAGTGACGGTTTCAGTCTGGTGTCAGCCTCTCCTCGTGACGGTGTCGGTCTGGTGTCATCCTCTCCTCGTGACAGGGTCCGTCTGGTGTCAGCCTCGCTAGTGACGGTTTCGGTCTGGTGTCAGCCTCTCCTCGTGACGGTGTCAGTCTGGTGTCAGCCTCGCTAGTGACGGTGTCAGTCTGGTGTCAGCCTCGCTAGTGACGGTGTCAGTCTGGTGTCAGCCTCTCCTTGTGACGGTGTCAGTCTGGTGTCAGCCTCTCCTCGTGACGGTGTCAGTCTGGTGTCAGCCTCGCTAGTGACGGTTTCAGTCTGGTGTCAGCCTCTCCTCGTGACGGTGTCCGTCTGGTGTCAGCCTCTCCTCGTGACGGTGTCAGTCTGGTGTCAGCCTCGCTAGTGACGGGGTCGGTCTGGTGTCAGCCTCTCCTCGTGACGGGGTCGGTCTGGTGTCAGCCTCTCCTCGTGACGGTGTCGGTCTGGTGTCAGCCTCTCCTCGTGACGGTGTCGGTCTGGTGTCATCCTCGCTAGTGACGGTGTCGGTCTGGTGTCATCCTCGCCTCGTGACGGGGTCGGTCTGGTGTCAGCCTCTCCTCGTGACGGTGTCGGTCTGGTGTCAGCCTCTCCTCGTGACGGTGTCGGTCTGGTGTCATCCTCGCTAGTGACGGTGTCGGTCTGCTGTCATCCTCGCCTCGTGACGGTGTCCGTCTGGTGTCAGCCTCGCTAGTGACGGGGTCGGTCTGGTGTCAGCCTCGCTAGTGAAGGGGTCGGTCTGGTGTCAGCCTCGCCTCGTGACGGTGTCGGTCTGGTGTCAGCCTCGCCTCGTGACGGTGTCGGTCTGGTGTCATCCTCGCTAGTGACGGTGTCGGTCTGGTGTCATCCTCGCCTCGTGACGGGGTCGGTCTGGTGTCAGCCTCGCTAGTGACGGAGTCGGTCTGGTGTCAGCCTCTCCTCGTGACGGTGTCGGTCTGGTGTCAGCCTCTCCTCGTGACGGTGTCGGTCTGGTGTCAGCCTCTCCTCGTGACAGGGTCCGTCTGGTGTCAGCCTCGCTAGTGACGGTTTCGGTCTGGTGTCAGCCTCTCCTCGTGACGGTGTCAGTCTGGTGTCAGCCTCGCTAGTGACGGTGTCAGTCTGGTGTCAGCCTCGCTAGTGACGGTGTCAGTCTGGTGTCAGCCTCTCCTCGTGACGGTGTCAGTCTGGTGTCAGCCTCTCCTCGTGACGGTGTCAGTCTGGTGTCAGCCTCTCTAGTGACGGTTTTAGTCTGGTGTCAGCCTCTCCTCGTGACGGGGTCCGTCTGGTGTCAGCCTCTCCTCGTGACGGGGTCCGTCTGGTGTCAGCCTCTCCTCGTGACGGGGTCGGTCTGGTGTCAGCCTCTCCTCGTGACGGGGTCGGTCTGGTGTCAGCCTCTCCTTGTGACGGTGTCGGTCTGGTGTCAGCCTCTCCTCGTGACGGGGTCCGTCTGGTGTCAGCCTCTCCTCGTGACGGGGTCGGTCTGGTGTCAGCCTCTCCTCGTGACGGGGTCGGTCTGGTGTCAGCCTCTCCTCGTGACATGGTCGGTCTGGTGTCAGCCTCGCTAGTGACGGTTTCAGTCTGGTGTCAGCCTCTCCTCGTGACGGTGTCAGTCTGGTGTCAGCCTCGCTAGTGACGGTTTCAGTCTGGTGTCAGCCTCTCCTCGTGACGGTGTCCGTCTGGTGTCAGCCTCGCTAGTGACGGGGTCGGTCTGGTGTCAGCCTCGCTAGTGACGGGGTCGGTCTGGTGTCAGCCTCGCCTCGTGACGGTGTCGGTCTGGTGTCAGCCTCGCCTCGTGACGGTGTCGGTCTGGTGTCATCCTCGCTAGTGACGGTGTCGGTCTGGTGTCATCCTCGCCTCGTGACGGGGTCGGTCTGGTGTCAGCCTCGCTAGTGACGGAGTCGGTCTGGTGTCAGCCTCTCCTCGTGACGGTGTCGGTCTGGTGTCAGCCTCTCCTCGTGACGGTGTCGGTCTGGTGTCAGCCTCTCCTCGTGACAGGGTCCGTCTGGTGTCAGCCTCGCTAGTGACGGTTTCGGTCTGGTGTCAGCCTCTCCTCGTGACGGTGTCAGTCTGGTGTCAGCCTCGCTAGTGACGGTGTCAGTCTGGTGTCAGCCTCGCTAGTGACGGTGTCAGTCTGGTGTCAGCCTCTCCTCGTGATGGTGTCAGTCTGATGTCAGCCTCTCCTCGTGACGGTGTCAGTCTGGTGTCAGACTCTCTAGTGACGGTTTCAGTCTGGTGTCAGCCTCTCCTCGTGACGGTGTCCGTCTGGTGTCAGCCTCTCCTCGTGACGGTGTCCGTCTGGTGTCAGCCTCTCCTCGTGACGGGGTCCGTCTGGTGTCAGCCTCTCCTCGTGACGGGGTCGGTCTGGTGTCAGCCTCTCCTCGTGACGGTGTCGGTCTGGTGTCAGCCTCTCCTCGTGACGGGGTCCGTCTGGTGTCAGCCTCTCCTCGTGACGGGGTCGGTCTGGTGTCAGCCTCTCCTCGTGACGGGGTCGGTCTGGTGTCAGCCTCGCTAGTGACGGTTTCAGTCTGGTGTCAGCCTCTCCTCGTGACGGTGTCAGTCTGGTGTCAGCCTCGCTAGTGACGGTGTCAGTCTGGTGTCAGCCTCGCTAGTGACGGTTTCAGTCTGGTGTCAGCCTCTCCTCGTGACGGTGTCAGTCTGGTGTCAGCCTCGCTAGTGACGGTTTAAGTCTGGTGTCAGCCTCTCCTCGTGACGGTGTCAGTCTGGTGTCAGCCTCTCCTCGTGACGGTGTCAGTCTGGTGTCAGCCTCGCTAGTGACGGTTTCAGTCTGGTGTCAGCCTCTCCTCGTGACGGTGTCCGTCTGGTGTCAGCCTCGCTAGTGACGGGGTCGGTCTGGTGTCAGCCTCGCCTCGTGACGGTGTCGGTCTGGTGTCAGCCTCGCCTCGTGACGGTGTCGGTCTGGTGTCATCCTCGCTAGTGACGGTGTCGGTCTGGTGTCAGCCTCTCCTCGTGACAGGGTCCGTCTGGTGTCAGCCTCGCTAGTGACGGTTTCGGTCTGGTGTCAGCCTCTCCTCGTGACGGTGTCAGTCTGGTGTCAGCCTCGCTAGTGACGGGGTCGGTCTGGTGTCAGCCTCTCCTCGTGACGGTGTCGGTCTGGTGTCAGCCTCTCCTCGTGACGGTGTCGGTCTGGTGTCAGCCTCTCCTCGTGACAGGGTCCGTATGGTGTCAGCCTCGCAAGTGACGGTTTCGGTCTGGTGTCAGCCTCTCCTCGTGACGGTGTCAGTCTGGTGTCAGCCTCGCTAGTGACGGTGTCAGTCTGGTGTCAGCCTCGCTAGTGACGGTGTCAGTCTGGTGTCAGCCTCTCCTCGTGACGGTGTCAGTCTGGTGTCAGCCTCTCCTCGTGACGGTGTCAGTCTGGTGTCAGCCTCTCCTCGTGACGGTGTCAGTCTGGTGTCAGCCTCTCCTCGTGACGGTGTCAGTCTGGTGTCAGCCTCGCTAGTGACGGTTTCAGTCTGGTGTCAGCCTCTCCTCGTGACGGTGTCGGTCTGGTGTCAGCCTCTCCTCGTGACGGGGTCCGTCTGGTGTCAGCCTCTCCTCGTGACGGGGTCGGTCTGGTGTCAGCCTCTCCTCGTGACGGGGTCGGTCTGGTGTCAGCCTCTCCTCGTGACGGGGTCGGTCTGGTGTCAGCCTCTCCTCGTGACGGGGTCGGTCTGGTGTCAGCCTCGCTAGTGACGGTTTCAGTCTGGTGTCAGCCTCTCCTCGTGACGGTGTCAGTCTGGTGTCAGCCTCGCTAGTGACGGTTTCAGTCTGGTGTCAGCCTCGCTAGTGACGGTTTCAGTCTGGTGTCAGCCTCTCCTCGTGACGGTGTCAGTCTGGTGTCAGCCTCTCTAGTGACGGTTTCAGTCTGCTGTCAGCCTCTCCTCGTGACGGTGTCAGTCTGGTGTCAGCCTCTCCTCGTGACGGGGTCGGTCTGGTGTCAGCCTCTCCTCGTGACGGTGTCAGTCTGGTGTCAGCCTCGCTAGTGACGGGGTCGGTCTGGTGTCAGCCTCTCCTCGTGACGGTGTCAGTCTGGTGTCAGCCTCGCTAGTGACGGTGTCAGTCTGGTGTCAGCCTCGCTAGTGACGGTGTCAGTCTGGTGTCAGCCTCTCCTCGTGACGGTGTCAGTCTGGTGTCAGCCTCTCCTCGTGACGGTGTCAGTCTGGTGTCAGCCTCTCCTCGTGACGGTGTCAGTCTGGTGTCAGCCTCGCTAGTGACGGTTTCAGTCTGGTGTCAGCCTCTCCTCGTGACGGTGTCGGTCTGGTGTCAGCCTCTCCTCGTGACGGGGTCCGTCTGGTGTCAGCCTCTCCTCGTGACGGGGTCGGTCTGGTGTCAGCCTCTCCTCGTGACGGGGTCGGTCTGGTGTCAGCCTCTCCTCGTGACGGGGTCGGTCTGGTGTCAGCCTCTCCTCGTGACGGGGTCGGTCTGGTGTCAGCCTCTCCTCGTGACGGGGTCGGTCTGGTGTCAGCCTCTCCTCGTGACGGTGTCAGTCTGGTGTCAGCCTCGCTAGTGACGGTTTCAGTCTGGTGTCAGCCTCGCTAGTGACGGTTTCAGTCTGGTGTCAGCCTCTCCTCGTGACGGTGTCAGTCTGGTGTCAGCCTCTCTAGTGACGGTTTCAGTCTGCTGTCAGCCTCTCCTCGTGACGGTGTCAGTCTGGTGTCAGCCTCTCCTCGTGACGGGGTCGGTCTGGTGTCAGCCTCTCCTCGTGACGGTGTCAGTCTGGTGTCAGCCTCGCTAGTGACGGGGTCGGTCTGGTGTCAGCCTCTCCTCGTGACGGGGTCGGTCTGGTGTCAGCCTCTCCTTGTGACGGTGTCGGTCTGGTGTCAGCCTCTCCTCGTGACGGGGTCCGTCTGGTGTCAGCCTCTCCTCGTGACGGGGTCGGTCTGGAGTCAGCCTCTCCTCGTGACGGGGTTGGTCTGGTGTCAGCCTCGCTAGTGACGGTTTCAGTCTGGTGTCAGCCTCTCCTCGTGACGGTGTCAGTCTGGTGTCAGCCTCGCTAGTGACGGTGTCAGTCTGGTGTCAGCCTCGCTAGTGACGGTGTCAGTCTGGTGTCAGCCTCTCCTCGTGACGGTGTCAGTCTGGTGTCAGCCTCGCTAGTGACGGTTTCAGTCTGGTGTCAGCCTCTCCTCGTGACGGTGTCAGTCTGGTGTCAGCCTCTCCTCGTGACGGTGTCAGTCTGGTGTCAGCCTCGCTAGTGACGGTTTCAGTCTGGTGTCAGCCTCTCCTCGTGACGGTGTCGGTCTGGTGTCATCCTCTCCTCGTGACAGGGTCCGTCTGGTGTCAGCCTCGCTAGTGACGGTTTCGGTCTGGTGTCAGCCTCTCCTCGTGACGGTGTCAGTCTGGTGTCAGCCTCGCTAGTGACGGTGTCAGTCTGGTGTCAGCCTCGCTAGTGACGGTGTCAGTCTGGTGTCAGCCTCTCCTTGTGACGGTGTCAGTCTGGTGTCAGCCTCTCCTCGTGACGGTGTCAGTCTGGTGTCAGCCTCGCTAGTGACGGTTTCAGTCTGGTGTCAGCCTCTCCTCGTGACGGTGTCCGTCTGGTGTCAGCCTCTCCTCGTGACGGTGTCAGTCTGGTGTCAGCCTCGCTAGTGACGGGGTCGGTCTGGTGTCAGCCTCTCCTCGTGACGGGGTCGGTCTGGTGTCAGCCTCTCCTCGTGACGGTGTCGGTCTGGTGTCAGCCTCTCCTCGTGACGGTGTCGGTCTGGTGTCATCCTCGCTAGTGACGGTGTCGGTCTGGTGTCATCCTCGCCTCGTGACGGGGTCGGTCTGGTGTCAGCCTCTCCTCGTGACGGTGTCGGTCTGGTGTCAGCCTCTCCTCGTGACAGGGTCCGTCTGGTGTCAGCCTCGCTAGTGACGGTTTCGGTCTGGTGTCAGCCTCTCCTCGTGACGGTGTCAGTCTGGTGTCAGCCTCGCTAGTGACTGGGTCGGTCTGGTGTCAGCCTCGCTAGTGACGGTGTCAGTCTGGTGTCAGCCTCGCTAGTGACGGTGTCAGTCTGGTGTCAGCCTCTCCTCGTGACGGTGTCAGTCTGGTGTCAGCCTCTCCTCGTGACGGTGTCAGTCTGGTGTCAGCCTCGCTAGTGACGGTTTCAGTCTGGTGTCAGCCTCTCCTCGTGACGGTGTCCGTCTGGTGTCAGCCTCGCTAGTGACGGTTTCAGTCTGGTGTCAGCCTCTCCTCGTGACGGTGTCAGTCTGGTGTCAGCCTCGCTAGTGACGGGGTAGGTCTGGTGTCAGCCTCTCCTCGTGACTGGGTCGGTCTGGTGTCAGCCTCTCCTCGTGACGGTGTCGGTCTGGTGTCAGCCTCTCCTCGTGACGGGGTCCGTCTGGTGTCAGCCTCTCCTCGTGACGGGGTCCGTCTGGTGTCAGCCTCTCCTCGTGACGGTGTCAGTCTGGTGTCAGCCTCTCCTCGTGACGGTGTCAGTCTGGTGTCAGCCTCTCCTCGTGACGGTGTCAGTCTGGTGTCAGCCTCGCTAGTGACGGTTTCAGTCTGGTGTCAGCCTCTCCTCGTGACGGTGTCCGTCTGGTGTCAGCCTCTCCTCGTGACGGTGTCAGTCTGGTGTCAGCCTCGCTAGTGACGGTTTCAGTCTGGTGTCAGCCTCTCCTCGTGACGGTGTCCGTCTGGTGTCAGCCTCTCCTCGTGACTGGGTCGGTCTGGTGTCAGCCTCTCCTCGTGACGGTGTCAGTCTGGTGTCAGCCTCGCTAGTGACGGGGTCGGTCTGGTGTCAGCCTCGCTAGTGACGGGGTCGGTCTGGTGTCAGCCTTGCCTCGTGACGGTGTCGGTCTGGTGTCAGCCTCGCCTCGTGACGGTGTCGGTCTGGTGTCATCCTCGCTAGTGACGGTGTCGGTCTGGTGTCATCCTCGCCTCGTGACGGGGTCGGTCTGGTGTCAGCCTCTCCTCGTGACGGTGTCGGTCTGGTGTCAGCCTCGCTAGTGACGGTGTCAGTCTGGTGTCAGCCTCTCCTCGTGACGGTGTCAGTCTGGTGTCAGCCTCTCCTCGTGACGGTGTCAGTCTGGTGTCAGCCTCTCCTCGTGACGGTGTCAGTCTGGTGTCAGCCTCGCTAGTGACGGTTTCAGTCTGGTGTCAGCCTCTCCTCGTGACGGTGTCCGTCTGGTGTCAGCCTCGCTAGTGACGGTTTCAGTCTGGTGTCAGCCTCTCCTCGTGACGGTGTCAGTCTGGTGTCAGCCTCGCTAGTGACGGGGTAGGTCTGGTGTCAGCCTCTCCTCGTGACTGGGTCGGTCTGGTGTCAGCCTCTCCTCGTGACGGTGTCGGTCTGGTGTCAGCCTCTCCTCGTGACGGGGTCCGTCTGGTGTCAGCCTCTCCTCGTGACGGGGTCCGTCTGGTGTCAGCCTCTCCTCGTGACGGGGTCCGTCTGGTGTCAGCCTCTCCTCGTGACGGTGTCAGTCTGGTGTCAGCCTCGCTAGTGACGGTGTCAGTCTGGTGTCAGCCTCGCTGGTGACGGTTTCAGTCTGGTGTCAGCCTCTCCTCGTGACGGTGTCAGTCTGGTGTCAGCCTCGCTAGTGACGGTTTCAGTCTGGTGTCAGCCTCTCCTCGTGACGGTGTCAGTCTGGTGTCAGCCTCGCTAGTGAAGGTGTCAGTCTGGTGTCAGCCTCGCTAGTGACGGTTTCAGTCTGGTGTCAGCCTCTCCTCGTGACGGTGTCAGTCTGGTGTCAGCCTCGCTAGTGACGGTTTCAGTCTGGTGTCAGCCTCTCCTCGTGACGGTGTCAGTCTGGTGTCAGCCTCTCCTCGTGACGGTGTCAGTCTGGTGTCAGCCTCGCTAGTGACGGTTTCAGTCTGGTGTCAGCCTCTCCTCGTGACGGTGTCAGTCTGGTGTCAGCCTCGCTAGTGACGGAGTCGGTCTGGTGTCAGCCTCTCCTCGTGACGGTGTCGGTCTGGTGTCAGCCTCTCCTCGTGACGGTGTCGGTCTGGTGTCAGCCTCTCCTCGTGACAGGGTCCGTCTGGTGTCAGCCTCGCTAGTGACGGTTTCGGTCTGGTGTCAGCCTCTCCTCGTGACGGTGTCAGTCTGGTGTCAGCCTCGCTATTGACGGTGTCAGTCTGGTGTCAGCCTCTCCTCGTGACGGTGTCAGTCTGGTGTCAGCCTCTCCTCGTGACGGTGTCAGTCTGGTGTCAGCCTCGCTAGTGACAGTTTCAGTCTGGTGTCAGCCTCTCCTCGTGACGGTGTCCGTCTGGTGTCAGCCTCTCCTCGTGACGGTGTCAGTCTGGTGTCAGCCTCGCTAATGACGGGGTCGGTCTGGTGTCAGCCTCTCCTCGTGACGGTGTCGGTCTGGTGTCAGCCTCTCCTCGTGACGGGGTCCGTCTGGTGTCAGCCTCTCCTCGTGACGTGGTCGGTCTGGTGTCAGCCTCTCCTCGTGACGGGGTCGGTCTGGTGTCAGCCTCGCTAGTGACGGTTTCAGTCTGGTGTCAGCCTCTCCTCGTGACGGTGTCAGTCTGGTGTCAGCCTCGCTAGAGACGGTGTCAGTCTGGTGTCAGCCTCGCTAGTGACGGTTTCAGTCTGGTGTCAGCCTCTCCTCGTGACGGTGTCAGTCTGGTGTCAGCCTCGCCTCGTGACGGTGTCGGTCTGGTGTCATCCTCGCTAGTGACGGTGTCGGTCTGGTGTCAGCCTCGCTAGTGACGGGGTCGGTCTGGTGTCAGCCTCGCCTCGTGACGGTGTCGGTCTGGTGTCAGCCTCGCCTCGTGACGGTGTCGGTCTGGTGTCAGCCTCGCCTCGTGACGGTGTCGGTCTGGTGTCATCCTCGCCTCGTGACGGGGTCGGTCTGGTGTCAGCCTCGCTAGTGACGGAGTCGGTCTGGTGTCAGCCTCTCCTCGTGACGGTGTCGGTCTGGTGTCAGCCTCTCCTCGTGACGGTGTCGGTCTGGTGTCAGCCTCGCCTCGTGACGGTGTCGGTCTGGTGTCAGCCTCGCCTCGTGACGGTGTCGGTCTGGTGTCATCCTCGCCTCGTGACGGGGTCGGTCTGGTGTCAGCCTCGCTAGTGACGGAGTCGGTCTGGTGTCAGCCTCTCCTCGTGACGGTGTCGGTCTGGTGTCAGCCTCTCCTCGTGACGGTGTCGGTCTGGTGTCAGCCTCGCCTCGTGACGGTGTCGGTCTGGTGTCAGCCTCTCCTCGTGACGGTGTCAGTCTGGTGTCAGCCTCGCTAGTGACGGTGTCAGTCTGGTGTCAGCCTTGCTAGTGACGGTGTCAGTCTGGTGTCAGCCTCTCCTCGTGACGGTGTCAGTCTGGTGTCAGCCTCTCCTCGTGACGGTGTCAGTCTGGTGTCAGCCTCTCCTCGTGACGGTGTCAGTCTGGTGTCAGCCTCGCTAGTGACGGTTTCAGTCTGGTGTCAGCCTCTCCTCGTGACGGTGTCCGTCTGGTGTCAGCCTCTCCTCGTGACGGTGTCAGTCTGGTGTCAGCCTCGCTAGTGACGGTTTCAGTCTGGTGTCAGCCTCTCCTCGTGACGGTGTCCGTCTGGTGTCAGCCTCGCTAGTGACGGGGTCGGTCTGGTGTCAGCCTCGCCTCGTGACGGTGTCGGTCTGGTGTCAGCCTCGCCTCGTGATGGTGTCGGTCTGGTGTCATCCTCGCTAGTGACGGTGTCGGTCTGGTGTCATCCTCGCCTCGTGACGGGGTCGGTCTGGTGTCAGCCTCGCTAGTGACGGAGTCGGTCTGGTGTCAGCCTCTCCTCGTGACGGTGTCGGTCTGGTGTCAGCCTCTCCTCGTGACGGTGTCGGTCTGGTGTCAGCCTCTCCTCGTGACAGGGTCCGTCTGGTGTCAGCCTCGCTAGTGACGGTTTCAGTCTGGTGTCAGCCTCTCCTCGTGACGGTGTCAGTCTGGTGTCAGCCTCTCCTCGTGACGGTGTCAGTCTGGTGTCAGCCTCGCTAGTGACGGTTTCAGTCTGGTGTCAGCCTCTCCTCGTGACGGTGTCAGTCTGGTGTCAGCCTCTCCTCGTGACGGTTTCAGTCTGGTGTCAGCCTCTCCTCGTGACGGTGTCAGTCTGGTGTCAGCCTCGCTAGTGACGGTGTCAGTCTGGTGTCAGCCTCGCTAGTGACGGGGTCGGTCTGGTGTCAGCCTCTCCTCGTGACGGGGTCGGTCTGGTGTCAGCCTCTCCTCGTGACGGGGTCGGTCTGGTGTCAGCCTCGCTAGTGACGGTTTCAGTCTGGTGTCAGCCTCTCCTCGTGACGGGGTCGGTCTGGTGTCAGCCTCTCCTCGTGACGGGGTCGGTCTGGTGTCAGCCTCTCCTCGTGACGGGGTCGGTCTGGTGTCAGCCTCGCTAGTGACGGTTTCAGTCTGGTGTCAGCCTCTCCTCGTGACGGGGTCGGTCTGGTGTCAGCCTCTCCTCGTGACGGGGTCGGTCTGGTGTCAGCCTCGCTAGTGACGGTTTCAGTCTGGTGTCAGCCTCTCCTCGTGAGGGTGTCAGTCTGGTGTCAGCCTCTCCTCGTGACGGTGTCAGTCTGGTGTCAGCCTCGCTAGTGACGGTTTCAGTCTGGTGTCAGCCTCTCCTCGTGACGGTGTCAGTCTGGTGTCAGCCTCTCCTCGTGACGGTGTCAGTCTGGTGTCAGCCTCGCTAGTGACGGTTTCAGTCTGGTGTCAGCCTCTCCTCGTGACGGTGTCAGTCTGGTGTCAGCCTCGCTAGTGACGGGGTTCGGTCTGGTGTCAGCCTCGCCTCGTGACGGTGTCGGTCTGGTGTCAGCCTCGCCTCGTGACGGTGTCGGTCTGGTGTCATCCTCGCTAGTGACGGTGTCGGTCTGGTGTCAGCCTCGCCTTGTGACGGGGTCGGTCTGGTGTCAGCCTTGCTAGTGACGGAGTCGGTCTGGTGTCAGCCTCTCCTCGTGACGGTGTCGGTCTGGTGTCAGCCTCTCCTCGTGACGGTGTCGGTCTGGTGTCAGCCTCTCCTCGTGACAGGGTCCGTCTGGTGTCAGCCTCGCTAGTGACGGTTTCGGTCTGGTGTCAGCCTCTCCTCGTGACGGTGTCAGTCTGGTGTCAGCCTCGCTAGTGACGGTGTCAGTCTGGTGTCAGCCTCGCTAGTGACGGTGTCAGTCTGGTGTCAGCCTCTCCTCGTGACGGTGTCAGTCTGGTGTCAGCCTCGCTAGTGACGGTTTCAGTCTGGTGTCAGCCTCTCCTCGTGACGGTGTCCGTCTGGTGTCAGCCTCTCCTCGTGACGGTGTCAGTCTGGTGTCAGCCTCGCTAGTGACGGGGTCGGTCTGGTGTCAGCCTCTCCTCGTGACGGGGTCGGTCTGGTGTCAGCCTCTCCTCGTGACGGTGTCGGTCTGGTGTCAGCCTCTCCTCGTGACGGGGTCCGTCTGGTGTCAGCCTCTCCTCGTGACGGGGTCGGTCTGGTGTCAGCCTCTCCTCGTGACGGGGTCCGTCTGGTGTCAGCCTCTCCTCGTGACGGGGTCGGTCTGGTGTCAGCCTCTCCTCGTGACGGTGTCAGTCTGGTGTCAGCCTCTCCTCGTGACGGTGTCAGTCTGGTGTCAGCCTCGCTAGTGACGGGGTCGGTCTGGTGTCAGCCTCTCCTCGTGACGGGGTCGGTCTGGTGTCAGCCTCTCCTCGTGACGGTGTCGGTCTGGTGTCAGCCTCTCCTCGTGATGGGGTCCGTCTGGTGTCAGCCTCTCCTCGTGACGGGGTCGGTCTGGTGTCAGCCTCTCCTCGTGACGGGGTCGGTCTGGTGTCAGCCTCGCTAGTGACGGTTTCAGTCTGGTGTCAGCCTCTCCTCGTGACGGTGTCGGTCTGGTGTCAGCCTCTCCTCGTGACGGTGTCGGTCTGGTGTCAGCCTCGCTAGTGACGGTTTCAGTCTGGTGTCAGCCTCTCCTCGTGACGGTGTCCGTCTGGTGTCAGCCTCGCTAGTGACGGGGTCGGTCTGGTGTCAGCCTCGCTAGTGACGGGGTCGGTCTGGTGTCAGCCTCGCCTCGTGACGGTGTCGGTCTGGTGTCAGCCTCGCCTCGTGACGGTGTCGGTCTGGTGTCATCCTCGCTAGTGACGGTGTCAGTCTGGTGTCATCCTCGCCTCGTGACGGGGTCGGTCTGGTGTCAGCCTCGCTAGTGACGGGGTCGGTCTGGTGTCAGCCTCGCCTCGTGACGGGGTCGGTCTGGTGTCAGCCTCTCCTCGTGACGGGGTCGGTCTGGTGTCAGCCTCTCCTCGTGACGGTGTCAGTCTGGTGTCAGCCTCACTAGTGACGGTTTCAGTCTGGTGTCAGCCTCTCCTCTTGACGGTGTCCGTCTGGTGTCAGCCTCACTAGTGACGGTTTCAGTCTGGTGTCAGCCTCTCCTCTTGACGGGGTCGGTCTGGTGTCAGCCTCGCTAGTGACGGGGTCGGTCTGGTGTCAGCCTCGCTAGTGACGGGGTCGGTCTGGTGTCAGCCTCGCCTCGTGACGGTGTCGGTCTGGTGTCAGCCTCGCCTCGTGACGGTGTCGGTCTGGTGTCATCCTCGCTAGTGACGGGGTCGGTCTGGTGTCAGCCTCGCCTCGTGACGGTGTCGGTCTGGTGTCAGCCTCGCCTCGTGACGGTGTCGGTCAGGTGTCATCCTCGCCTCGTGACGGGGTCGGTCTGGTGTCAGCATCGCTAGTGACGGAGTCGGTCTGGTGTCAGCCTCTCCTCGTGACGGTGTCGGTCTGGTGTCAGCCTCTCCTCGTGACAGGGTCCGTCTGGTGTCAGCCTCGCTAGTGACGGTTTCGGTCTGGTGTCAGCCTCTCCTCGTGACGGTGTCGGTCTGGTGTCAGCCTCGCTAGTGACGGTGTCAGTCTGGTGTCAGCCTCTCCTCGTGACGGTGTCAGTCTGGTGTCAGCCTCTCCTCGTGACGGTGTCAGTCTGGTGTCAGCCTCGCTAGTGACGGTGTCAGTCTGGTGTCAGCCTCGCTAGTGACGGTTTCAGTCTGGTGTCAGCCTCTCCTCGTGACGGTGTCAGTCTGGTGTCAGCCTCGCTAGTGACGGTGTCAGTCTGGTGTCAGCCTCTCCTCGTGACGGTGTCAGTCTGGTGTCAGCCTCTCCTCGTGACGGTGTCAGTCTGGTGTCAGCCTCGCTAGTGACGGTTTCAGTCTGGTGTCAGCCTCTCCTCGTGACGGTGTCCGTCTGGTGTCAGCCTCTCCTCGTGACGGTGTCCGTCTGGTGTCAGCCTCTCCTCGTGACGGTGTCAGTCTGGTGTCAGCCTCGCTAGTGACGGGGTCGGTCTGGTGTCAGCCTCTCCT
Source organism: Staurois parvus (assembly GCF_062004578.1). Classification (NCBI taxonomy): domain Eukaryota; kingdom Metazoa; phylum Chordata; class Amphibia; order Anura; family Ranidae; genus Staurois; species Staurois parvus. The sequence goes on from NW_028320438.1 coordinate 148,152, forward strand.
CGTGACGGGGTCGGTCTGGTGTCAGCCTCTCCTCGTGACGGTGTCGGTCTGGTGTCAGCCTCTCCTCGTGACGGGGTCCGTCTGGTGTCAGCCTCTCCTCGTGACGGGGTCGGTCTGGTGTCAGCCTCTCCTCGTGACGGGGTCGGTCTGGTGTCAGCCTCGCTAGTGACGGTTTCAGTCTGGTGTCAGCCTCTCCTCGTGACGGGGTCGGTCTGGTGTCAGCCTCTCCTCGTGACGGGGTCGGTCTGGTGTCAGCCTCTCCTCGTGACGGGGTCGGTCTGGTGTCAGCCTCGCTAGTGACGGTTTCAGTCTGGTGTCAGCCTCTCCTCGTGACGGGGTCGGTCTGGTGTCAGCCTCTCCTCGTGACGGGGTCGGTCTGGTGTCAGCCTCGCTAGTGACGGTTTCAGTCTGGTGTCAGCCTCTCCTCGTGAGGGTGTCAGTCTGGTGTCAGCCTCTCCTCGTGACGGTGTCAGTCTGGTGTCAGCCTCGCTAGTGACGGTTTCAGTCTGGTGTCAGCCTCTCCTCGTGACGGTGTCAGTCTGGTGTCAGCCTCTCCTCGTGACGGTTTCAGTCTGGTGTCAGCCTCTCCTCGTGACGGTGTCAGTCTGGTGTCAGCCTCGCTAGTGACGGTTTCAGTCTGGTGTCAGCCTCTCCTCGTGACGGTGTCAGTCTGGTGTCAGCCTCGCTAGTGACGGGGTTCGGTCTGGTGTCAGCCTCGCCTCGTGACGGTGTCGGTCTGGTGTCAGCCTCGCCTCGTGACGGTGTCGGTCTGGTGTCATCCTCGCTAGTGACGGTGTCGGTCTGGTGTCAGCCTCGCCTTGTGACGGGGTCGGTCTGGTGTCAGCCTTGCTAGTGACGGAGTCGGTCTGGTGTCAGCCTCTCCTCGTGACGGTGTCGGTCTGGTGTCAGCCTCTCCTCGTGACGGTGTCGGTCTGGTGTCAGCCTCTCCTCGTGACAGGGTCCGTCTGGTGTCAGCCTCGCTAGTGACGGAGTCGGTCTGGTGTCAGCCTCTCCTCGTGACGGTGTCGGTCTGGTGTCAGCCTCTCCTCGTGACGGTGTCGGTCTGGTGTCAGCCTCTCCTCGTGACAGGGTCCGTCTGGTGTCAGCCTCGCTAGTGACGGTTTCGGTCTGGTGTCAGCCTCTCCTCGTGACGGTGTCAGTCTGGTGTCAGCCTCGCTAGTGACGGTGTCAGTCTGGTGTCAGCCTCGCTAGTGACGGTGTCAGTCTGGTGTCAGCCTCGCTAGTGACGGTGTCAGTCTGGTGTCAGCCTCTCCTCGTGACGGTGTCAGTCTGGTGTCAGCCTCGCTAGTGACGGTGTCAGTCTGGTGTCAGCCTCGCTAGTGACGGTGTCAGTCTGGTGTCAGCCTCTCCTCGTGACGGTGTCAGTCTGGTGTCAGCCTCTCCTCGTGACGGTGTCAGTCTGGTGTCAGCCTCGCTAGTGACGGTTTCAGTCTGGTGTCAGCCTCTCCTCGTGACGGTGTCCGTCTGGTGTCAGCCTCTACTCGTGACGGTGTCAGTCTGGTGTCAGCCTCTCCTCGTGACGGTGTCGGTCTGGTGTCAGCCTCTCCTCGTGACGGGGTCCGTCTGGTGTCAGCCTCTCCTCGTGACGGGGTCGGTCTGGTGTCAGCCTTTCCTCGTGACGGGGTCGGTCTGGTGTCAGCCTCGCTAGTGACGGTTTCAGTCTGGTGTCAGCCTCTCCTCGTGACGGTGTCAGTCTGGTGTCAGCCTCGCTAGTGACGGTGTCAGTCTGGTGTCAGCCTCGCTAGTGACGGTGTCAGTCTGGTGTCAGCCTCGCTAGTGACGGGGTCTGTCTGGTGTCAGCCTCGCTAGTGACGGGGTCGGTCTGGTGTCAGCCTCGCTAGTGACGGGGTCGGTCTGGTGTCAGCCTCGCCTCGTGACGGTGTCGGTCTGGTGTCAGCCTCGCCTCGTGACGGTATCGGTCTGGTGTCATCCTCGCTAGTGACGGTGTCGTTCTGGTGTCATCCTCGCCTCGTGTCGGGGTCGGTCTGGTGTCAGCCTCGCTAGTGACGGAGTCGGTCTGGTGTCAGCCTCTCCTCATGACGGTGTCGGTCTGGTGTCAGCCTCTCCTCGTGACAGTGTCAGTCTGGTGTCAGCCTCTCCTCGTGACGGTGTCAGTCTGGTGTCATCCTCGCCTCGTGACGGGGTCGGTCTGGTGTCAGCCTCGCTAGTGACGGGGTCGGTCTGGTGTCAGCCTCTCCTCGTGACGGGGTCGGTCTGGTGTCAGCCTCGCTAGTGACGGGGTCGGTCTGGTGTCAGCCTCGCTAGTGACGGTGTCAGTCTGGTGTCAGCCTCGCTAGTGACGGTTTCAGTCTGGTGTCAGCCTCTCCTCGTGACGGTGTCAGTCTGGTGTCAGCCTCGCTAGTGACGGGGTCGGTCTGGTGTCAGCCTCTCCTCGTGACGGGGTCGGTCTGGTGTCAGCCTCGCTAGTGACGGGGTCGGTCTGGTGTCAGCCTCGCCTCGTGACGGTGTCGGTCTGGTGTCAGCCTCGCCTCGTGACGGTGTCGGTCTGGTGTCATCCTCGCTAGTGACGGTGTCGGTCTGGTGTCATCCTCGCCTCGTAACGGGGTCGGTCTGGTGTCAGCCTCGCTAGTGACGGAGTCGGTCTGGTGTCAGCCTCTCCTCGTGACGGTGTCGGTCTGGTGTCAGCCTCTCCTCGTGACGGTGTCGGTCTGGTGTCAGCTCTTCGTGACAGGGTCCGTCTGGTGTCAGCCTCGCTAGTGACGGTTTCGGTCTGGTGTCAGCCTCTCCTCGTGACGGTGTCAGTCTGGTGTCAGCCTCGCTAGTGACGGGGTCGGTCTGGTGTCAGCCTCTCCTCGTGACGGTGTCAGTCTGGTGTTAGCCTCGCTAGTGACGGTTTCAGTCTGGTGTCAGCCTCTCCTCGTGACGGTGTCCGTCTGGTGTCAGCCTCGCTAGTGACGGGGTCGGTCTGGTGTCAGCCTCGCTAGTGACGGGGTCGGTCTGGTGTCAGCCTCGCCTCGTGACGGTGTCGGTCTGGTGTCAGCCTCGCCTCGTGACGGTATCGGTCTGGTGTCATCCTCGCTAGTGACGGTGTCGTTCTGGTGTCATCCTCGCCTCGTGTCGGGGTCGGTCTGGTGTCAGCCTCGCTAGTGACGGAGTCGGTCTGGTGTCAGCCTCTCCTCATGACGGTGTCGGTCTGGTGTCAGCCTCTCCTCGTGACAGTGTCAGTCTGGTGTCAGCCTCTCCTCGTGACGGTGTCAGTCTGGTGTCATCCTCGCCTCGTGACGGGGTCGGTCTGGTGTCAGCCTCGCTAGTGACGGGGTCGGTCTGGTGTCAGCCTCTCCTCGTGACGGGGTCGGTCTGGTGTCAGCCTCGCTAGTGACGGGGTCGGTCTGGTGTCAGCCTCGCTAGTGACGGTGTCAGTCTGGTGTCAGCCTCGCTAGTGACGGTTTCAGTCTGGTGTCAGCCTCTCCTCGTGACGGTGTCAGTCTGGTGTCAGCCTCGCTAGTGACGGGGTCGGTCTGGTGTCAGCCTCTCCTCGTGACGGGGTCGGTCTGGTGTCAGCCTCGCTAGTGACGGGGTCGGTCTGGTGTCAGCCTCGCCTCGTGACGGTGTCGGTCTGGTGTCAGCCTCGCCTCGTGACGGTGTCGGTCTGGTGTCATCCTCGCTAGTGACGGTGTCGGTCTGGTGTCATCCTCGCCTCGTAACGGGGTCGGTCTGGTGTCAGCCTCGCTAGTGACGGAGTCGGTCTGGTGTCAGCCTCTCCTCGTGACGGTGTCGGTCTGGTGTCAGCCTCTCCTCGTGACGGTGTCGGTCTGGTGTCAGCTCTTCGTGACAGGGTCCGTCTGGTGTCAGCCTCGCTAGTGACGGTTTCGGTCTGGTGTCAGCCTCTCCTCGTGACGGTGTCAGTCTGGTGTCAGCCTCGCTAGTGACGGTGTCAGTCTGGTGTCAGCCTCGCTAGTGACGGTGTCAGTCTGGTGTCAGCCTCGCTAGTGACGGTGTCAGTCTGGTGTCAGCCTCTCCTCGTGACGGTGTCAGTCTGGTGTCATCCTCTCCTCGTGACGGTGTCAGTCTGGTGTCAGCCTCGCTAGTGACAGTTTCAGTCTGGTGTCAGCCTCTCCTCGTGACGGTGTCCGTCTGGTGTCAGCCTCTCCTCGTGACGGTGTCAGTCTGGTGTCAGCCTCGCTAGTGACGGGGTCGGTCTGGTGTCAGCCTCTCCTCGTGACGGGGTCGGTCTGGTGTCAGCCTCTCCTCGTGACGGGGTCGGTCTGGTGTCAGCCTCGCTAGTGACGGTTTCAGTCTGGTGTCAGCCTCTCCTCGTGACGGTGTCAGTCTGGTGTCAGCCTCGCTAGTGACGGTGTCAGTCTGGTGTCAGCCTCGCTAGTGACGGTTTCAGTCTGGTGTCAGCCTCTCCTCGTGACGGTGTCAGTCTGGTGTCAGCCTCGCTAGTGACGGGGTCGGTCTGGTGTCAGCCTCTCCTCGTGACGGGGTCGGTCTGGTGTCAGCCTCGCTAGTGACGGGGTCGGTCTGGTGTCAGCCTCGCCTCGTGACGGTGTCGGTCTGGTGTCAGCCTCGCCTCGTGACGGTGTCGGTCTGGTGTCATCCTCGCTAGTGACGGTGTCGGTCTGGTGTCATCCTCGCCTCGTGACGGGGTCGGTCTGGTGTCAGCCTCGCTAGTGACGGAGTCGGTCTGGTGTCAGCCTCTCCTCGTGACGGTGTCGGTCTGGTGTCAGCCTCTCCTCGTGACGGTGTCGGTC